>NC_059421.1:5500937-5806875 GCF_905220565.1 Melitaea cinxia | reverse complement strand
TTTTTTATTAAGTTTTATTTATATGTTTTATTTATATTTAACTGAGGTAGGGCACAGCAGGAATTTCCTACTCAAAATATGGAACAGCCCGACTGGGGAAGTACCTCGACCTTACAGAAGATCACAGCTAAATAATACTGTTTTCAAGCAGTCTTGTGTTCCTGTTGGTGAGTAAGGTGACCAGAGCTCCTGGGGGGATTGGGGATTGGGTCGGCAACGCGCTTGCGATGCTTCTGGTGTTGCAGGTGTCTATAAGCTACGGTAATCGCTTACCATCAGGTGAGCCGTACGCTTGTTTGCCGACCTAGTGACACAAAAAAAAATGTATTTATCTAAAATAATGTAGCTTTATCAGCCGACTGTTACCTTGTAACACCAGCATTAAGTTGGTTAGTTTAGGAACAGACGACACTCTTTGTATGTTATAAAAAATGTTTTATACTTAATCTGCAACCTTTTTGAGTTTAGATTTATTTATAATGAATGCCGCGTAGTATATTCCAAAAAAAAAAAAAAAATTGTTCTCCTGCGATATTTAAAATAATTTATCTAGTGTAAAATATTTAAACAGATCGACAGAAATGGGTGAAAACAATAATACGAATAGATTGACAAGAAACCGCTTAATTAATAGTAATATCTTTTAATTCCGGTTATTGGGAAACAACGGTCGGTTTTTCGCGACAAATGTCAGTAATTAAACTAGTACCGTCTAGGCGGTGCCTTGTGAGAACACAAAGCAATTTATTTTATACAAACTAATATCTTCAAGTAAGATCGTGTCTTCAAAGGCAATTTTCGCGGCAATCCCGGTATAATTTCTCATTTACGGTTAACAGCTAAATATTACTTTATTATGATATTTTTATTAAAATATTCAGCATACATTTAACGACTTTAGGAACAATTGTACGTTCTACTACTACTAAAAATTCGAAAGTATGTAAGGGCTATATATAGGAAAGGATTTCTAAGCATCAAAATTATAAGGATATATGATATGTGTATGTGTGTGTGTGTGTGTGCAATGATCGAGTCGGTTAAAAATAAAAATTAGAATAGATATGTCGTAATATAATAATAAAACACAATAGCACAAAGCATAAGTCGTAATTACACGCATATAATTTTATTTACATAGTAAATAAAATAATCAACTAAACATGCTGAGGAAAAACATTTGTCAAAACACCATTACATATGGAGTAATATTACGATAGGATAAGCCTTCGGATAAATTTATAATGACATCATTATAATGAAACAAGAACACACAAGATTTTTTTTAAACCATTTCCAAGCAAATAACAAAGGCAGCCCCGAAGCGATATGACTGAGAAATAACATAAACATTACGAACATTACGTCTGAAACGTAATTAATAATATAATTGAATTTACAAGGGTATACAGTCTAGAAGGAAATTATTTCTTTGAAGTGAAGAAAACACCCTATCTTACCGGATCGGACCCGAGATTCGCTTATTTAAAATGCGACATCCAGGATGATAAAAATTTTATAACGTTTTTCCTCAAATATCTTTTGATAAAACGATTTTTAAATCACAATTGAATTTTCGATTAATTATTATTACGATCTTTTATCATTTCATCTTGTAATTGGATTTTCAGATTAAAGGTGGTCGCTCCTACTTGGATGTGACGATTAAGTAAAAAAGATCTTCCGGTTAACACCTTTAATTAAATCAGTAAGTACTTTTAAGTTTGATTCATTTATTCCTGAGATTCATTTATAATCGGAATTTTAATAATTGTGTTTGCTGGCAAACGAAAAAAAACTACTTCAATTACATCGACAAGTAATACAACGTAGGTATACAAGGTAGACGAAAAAATAGTCAAGTAAATACGCATTATGAAAGATTACTTCAAACGTTGTAATCAGATCTCGAGGAAATTTAAATGTGACTACATGATAAACATCAGCTTTCGATTAAATAAAAATCATCAAAATCGGTACACCCAGTAAAAAGTTATTAGGATTTTCGAGGGTTTCCCTCGATTTCTCTAGAAACGTACATATATATACGGTCGAATTGAGTAAACTCCCCCTTTTTAGAAGTCGGTTAGAAAATAAAAGAAAATCATTATGCGAAGCAACATGCCTAAACAAATTACCCACCGAATGCTTTGAAAGTAATTTATACAGATGTATATAAGAAGTGAATATACAATTGGATTGTCTAGAAGAAATGTCTAATTAGATATAAGTCCGCTTATTGTACTACGCAATGTGTAACTTAAGACTTTGTTTAATAATGTATTTGTAGAATAAAACAAATTATAAAAAAAATATGTAATAAAACCCCCGCCTTCATTTCCAACATAAGCCTCGTAAGTATAGTAGATGGCAATATTGTGTAAACAATTTCTAAATTATCTCAACTTTAATTATTTCTCGGAAACCAATAACCGTTACAAACAATAAGAACAAACAAAAGTTCTCAAATCGAAACAATCAAACAAAGTAAATCAATTACATTACAAATGTTTTGAAACAATACATCAGGTAAGGTCGTTTTTTTTTTTTTTTTTTTTGCATGCCCCCTTCTCTTTGGGGGGAAAGGTGTAACTGAAACCTTGTTACAGATAAATGACTAAACGGATAAGGATAAATGGCCCTCAATTTTGCCAGCCACTTTAATGTACTGGAATATGCTTTAGTATACTGTTACATTAAAAAAAAAATATATCACTTCTGGTGCTAAATTATGAATTTTTAAATTAAATCATTATCTCAATAAGATTATGATTTTCATAGTGCATTTTTTCGTTATATTTTAAATGATTTGTGTACTGTGGCTGTTTTAATAACACTTTATGACATTTTAAACAGTTATATAAACTAAAATACTTTTTTTAAATTTCTAGTATTATATACAAACGTTGGAATGTTGTGTCAAATATAGTATATATCATCAATTTAAAACTCTACTATTTGTTACTAAATGTAAAAAAAAAATCGTTAAAATCGTACCTCTAAACTATGAAACCTTTTCATTGTAAGGTTGAGAGGTTATAGAGGCAACATAGCCTTTACAACCAATGCAAACCTCACACTTACTTAATATGTTAACATCAATTCGCATGCTTTAAATTAATTTAAGTTTCCACCGCGTTTTGCTTAAGGCGTTTAAGTTTGTTTAAAGTTTAGCTCATTGGTCCTTTGTAAAGATAAACAGCTTTCAACTTAAACCGTCACTGAACAGTTTATAACTAACAGTTTTGAATCAAAATTACCTGGAATCTATATTAAATACATGTCCTGAGGCTAATGACGTCAGTTCTTTTATTACCTGAAACAAATTAAAACACAAGATTAGTTTAAGATAAAATCAATACGAGTATATAGAATACATATAAAAAATAAAATAAAATGGAAAACAACTTTATTCACATAGGCTTTAAAAAGCACCTTCTCTTCGTTATCTTACCAATTAAAGTTGGAATCGGTAAGAGTGTGCTACCACCGATTCGAAATGATGTAGATTCTGCAGACAACAGACAAGAAACTTCGCAGTTACTCTTTAAATAAAATAAACTATGTTTTAATACAAAATCGGTAATTTCTCGTATGAAATACAGCATCACTAAATCCAGGCATTTTTATGATTTATGTAATTTTACACCAAATAATAAGCTTTAGCTAATAATTTCTTTTCAATACAAACTTTAAATTTATTTTCAGACAATTGCAAAATCATTTGTGGGATTTTATTAATTATTAACCTTAAATTAAACACAAAATTGCAATATTTTTAAAAGCTTAAAGAGAGCGGCATAAGTAGGCACATATTAATTATATCAAAATACCTTTTTAATCTTTACAAGAAGAAAACTTACACAATTTAAAATCTTACAATTCATTAAACATGAATGTAGCATCGAATAAAAAAAAACACATTATGTAAAAAGAAGCGTATGTATGTACGTAGTGCAAATTATTTGACGCAAAAAACAATTGATTCCCATTAATATCCCGTGGGAGCCGACAGTTACCTCGGGTATCGAGCGTATAGGGGAGAGCAAGGTACGTCGTAAGGTAAATAGTAATGAGTATAAAACGAAATTAATGGACAGCCCTAATGAATCATTAAGCAGACACGCTCGAGGAGACCTGATTGATCAGCGACCAGTATTCCTGTCTTACAAGAAATACGGTTGGACACATGCACACATTATTAATTTTTAATGTTAGTTAATAGTGACATTTTTTTTAAAACCGACCGAATAAGCCGACATCAATTGACATTGACATGTAATACAACGTAGATATTCGAACAGATATTTAGAAAGCCATTAACCCTAATTAAGAAGAAGATATAATTAATAAAATACGTATTACTAGAGATAGCTCAAAGATCTCATTTAAATTGAAATGGACCACAGGACAAGCACCAGCATTCGATTATGAAAAGAATCAGCAAAATCGGTACGGCCAGTATAATGTTATGATATAATACACATAAAAAATACAGTCTTAATTTGTAGCTTCGCGAAAAACTTGAGCACGGTTCGATGTTATATAATGCTTTGTAAAAGCTTCTAACGGAATAAAGAATTCAGAAATTTGCGAAGAAACCTAGAATATTTTAGAATACGTTACGATTATTTCAACTTTACGAGCTTGACAGTTCTCTAGACAGGCCATCGTCTGTCAGTTCAGATAGTGCCTATTAAAATATGGATATAACGTCCTTCATAATATCAGTAAGTTTTTGTATCCTCAAACTTACTGGTTAACTCTAACCCTTCTCATATATGAAGGAAGAGGCCTCAACCCAGCCAAGGGACGTTTCAGACTAATTAAATCAATCAATAATTAAAAACCGTAAACTTAAAATTCTCCATCCAGCACATCATTGGTTCAGTATCCACAACATTTTTGATTAATAACATTACCAAACAATATCAATTAACTTAAATTTAACTGAATTATAAAATATATAATTTTCACAAATTACTTGACATCGCGGTAAGGACCTTCAAGTTTTTAAGTACTTAATTCCTATTAACAATTCAAATTGAATTCTGCTATAAAGCAAACTTGCTGAAAGTTGATCATTTCGGAAGCAATCTCGTCGATCGAAAGATAAATAACGACCGACTTAATGGCGAATGAACGTTAAAATAAAATATAATTATTCTGATTTATTAGTTTATCTATACGTACATATATGTTTTTATTGATTAAGAACTTTATTATATATATGTAGCACCAATGCAAAAAAAAAGGTTTGTTATACCTAACGTACAAAATTACATAAAATAGACATGGTAAAAAAACCAATGAGTGTATATACAATGACATATAATAGAATTATAACAAGAAGAAATCTGTACATAAGATATGTTTAAGAAAAAGTAATTTTCTATTTTTGATTGTATGTTTATCACGTACTTATAAAAGCGCAAAATCTGTACAAAATCACATGCTGTTTTCATAGTCGTGATTTGAAATGTCTAACTTAAAATCTGACGAGTTTCGTATTAATACATAATCTAAAATTGAAGTCATCGCGTTTTTTACACAAATTCACCACGAGCCGAATCACGGAGCACAGCCAGTATTACATAATTAAAGAATAGGTAGTACAAATCATTACGTTTTGGCATAATAAAGTAAAGAAACCCTTCGTAACTTTTCAAACAAACTCCACAATGATGTAGGTACAACATTATTTACACACTTTTGTATTACTTTGGGGACACTTATGCGATAATTTCTAACACAAAATTTTACATCAAAGGTAATTTTTCAGGTTGTTGATTATGTATTATTAGTTTAAGAACTTGTTTTAATACTTGCTTTGTATGTTCGTAAATAATAAATACTGATATTACAAAGCTAAAAAGCTTGCTTGCTTGATAGCACTAACCTCAAGAACTAATGGTTCAAATTGAAAAAATGGTTTTATTGGATGCACTATTTACAGATGAAGACTATAGGCTCAACGACGTCACGCTACAACATCTAAAAACAGAGCGCAACCGAAATATGTTGCAAAAAACGAGAAATATTTATTCGTTTAGATACGATACCATATGAAATAACATAAAGATTTCGAAGCGAACGAAGTTGCGAGCAACACTATATGACTCAAGAAAATATTGACATAATATTTCTATGTAAGTATTATTATAAGCGAAATTTGTTATTTGATAAAATAATTTTGATAAAAGTCAGTAAATAACACAATAACATTAAAGGCTAATGTATTTCCGCGAATCCCGATCAATGCTATTTTACAACCGCTACGTAGATCGACGTTTATTACAGGATTATGTGTAAATAAAACGCTAAACGATCGCTGACGATGCCGTAACATTGTGGATGAATGGAGCCGATCGTAAAAATAACAACTACAATCGTTATCTATGAGATAAAAAAAAAATAAAGGAAACAAACTAAAAGAACAAACAAAAACAGCTAAGACAAAAGATCTTTACATAGGATATAACAAAACTAGCTGATCAGAGACGTTGTCCTATTTTGCAAATTATAAAAAAAAAACATGCAATTTGAATGACCGTTATGTTTTCTGACACTTGCAATTTTATTTGCAATTCTTCTTATTTATCATTTTGTAAGTAGCTTCTAAAACATATTGGAAAAACTTTTAAAAAAATTAGCCGAATTGGTCCTGTCGTTCTTGAGTTTTGGGTATTATAGCAACATGTAGCGATTAATATTTATTTATATAGATTTAAATGCAAAAATTAAATCAAAATTACTATCAAACAGTTGAAATCCTTATTTAGCTCTCAAAGACAATATAATATGATTAATAAATGGGACCTTGACAAAGGATAGGTTAATGTGGAATAAATTAACGGTAAATGGTGAATACATTACGTTGAGATTGTATCGTTATTTTAGGTGAAACATTGTATATGGCTTTATGTATTATGTCACGTCGGCACTTCAATTTCCGGAGAGATTCGGTTAAAGCGAAATTATTTTTAATCATGTCGTTTACAAAACAAGTCTGGTGTCTTGAGCAGGGTTTTAGTCAATTAATTCGTTTAATAAAAAAGAGGATTAAGTATAAAATTCACTTAACCAAATAAAAATCCTTGACAAAACACACTTCATCAATCATGTTTCAATGTCACTAAGGTTACATCTGCAACTTTAATCTTTGGTTCAATGGCATCAGAAGAGCAAAGATTATTTCGCCAATGTCAAAACGAATTGTTGCATCTTATTCATTGAAATAAAAAAATAACTAGACATTATCTATGCGGGTTTCCCGATCGATCAGGTGTTATAGACTTCACAAATCATGGCACTTTAGATAAAAATAAAACAGCATCAGATAGTTACTGAGCTGTAAGTCTAAACGGAAACCGTCAGTGGCCACTGCCCACATGGCCGGCGCGCAGATGACGCTCGGGCGGCCATTACCGGTCCCCATGTCTTTTTGCTTTCGTGGCGGGAAACGCGTCCCGTTGACTCTTCATTCGCGGACTACATATGTTCGCTAAGTAATGTTTCTTTATCAGGTGTTAATATCATACCAATGTTTAACTATTTTTTCTTATACGTTAGAAACTGATTGGTAGGAATAGAGCACTAACCAGTAGTAGTAGTTTAACATTCGATAAAACTACATTTTATTCAAGATCATCTTTATTTTTGTCACGAGATATAAATAAGAAATGACGTATTAAAATCAACAGTCAAATAATAATGCTCCCAATAAGTGTGTTTAGAATTGTACTATAAAATTATTATAATTTTGTCTAAACTTTTTTTAAAAGCTTTTAAAGCATTAATTGTTTTTTCCACAATTAATGCAATTCAATATTTATACAAACTTAAATAATATACGTAAAACGTAAGTAGACGAAAAAAATTAACAAACGCATTAGTCGTCACTATGATTTTCGAAGGTTTCCCTCGATTTCTCTAGTATTCCATTATCAGATCCTGGTTTCCTTATCATGGTACCACCCTTGGGTATCTCCTTTCCAAAAAAAATAAAAAGAATTATGGAAATCAGTTCATAAACGTTAAAATTATCCCCGAACATACATAAAAAATTAAAAATATATATATAATATATACGGTCGAATTGAGTAACCTCCTCCTTTTTTGAAGTCCGTTAAAAATACAATTGAAAGTAGTTTTGCATACCTACATAAACAATATTGAAGTAGCTAGTCTAAAAAAAAATTGATTTATCAAGAAATTTCTTAAGTCAGACAAGAGTCGATCATCAATTCATAATAGTGATCGCGTGTGAAGCGTCATTTTCAGTCTAAAAATAAACATTCTTAGCTTTCGTGTTAAAATTTTTAAATTAACGCAAATCATGCGAACCGTACAATAACTTTAACAGATAACTTAAACGAACTTGCATGTGAATTAACATACAAATGTACCCTACTATTAGTTCATTAAAAAGGAATCTCGTGCAATTATTGTAACATAAATACAATCTTTGTGTAAATTAAACTCGTACAGTCTTGAGACTAAATAACTAGGTTTATATTTTTATGATTTCATATAAATTGAAAATAAATGTAAAAACATTTACATACGGTAAAATCATAGGTCTCTTAGAGCGAATTACTTCTGAGGATAATGTAAGATCTTATAAGGCAACGTAGCCATTTTTCTAGACTTTATTCAAGGCTTCGTATCCATAAATAGCGCTACAAGTTACGACTATTTGCAAAAGGATATTTAATACAATATTAATTAGTTCATGAGACGTCCACATACCATTGCAACCAACACGCTTTACAACGTATATTTAAGTCACTACAGTAAAGAAAAAAAAATAGTAGTAGTAGTAATATCTATACTTCTATTAAAGCTGTCATTTATGCAATTCTGTTCAATATATGTACATTTTGAGAATAGTCTATAACAATTACTAAGGTTTGTAATTTCTTTTGTTATTAAGTATTTGTTTGCCTATATTTTGACTGTGTCTCAAGCCTAAAATACTGAATAAATTTAAATGAAACTTGGCATTATTTGAGCCTACTGAACAACGAGCTTAGGATACTTAAATTTATTATACAAAAACGCAGTAAGGCAAAAAAAGCCAAAATGTATAGGTACTTCATTGAAACTTAACGTAAAGGCAGCATTCGGATCTGGGCAGCCGCGACTCGGCAGTGGCGACCAGCTGCCGCGACCCATTGTCGCTGCTGTGCAGCGCTGCTAGAAGCTTACGGATAGCAGCGTCCGTGACCCGGGCAGCGACTGCCGCGTGCATTAGTCAAACAGCACTCAGTGTGAACGCTTGTGCATTCCAGTCGTGTATAAAATATTCACTACGTCTGACTATTTAAATATACGAAAGCGAGAACTCGGGAAGAGACTGATAGAAGACGAAGAAGAGGATGATGAAATAATGTTGATCTTGCTATCATCAAAGAGGAATAACATCGATTCATTATATATGTCTAGAATTGATGAATGCACCTATCAAATCCTGATAAAACGGCACTTAAATGTAAAGGAAAAGAAATTCTCTGCGAACGGGCAGCGCGACCTAACTGCCACCGGAGCGGCTCGGCGGCGCTGCCAAGGCCGCGCGTAGGCCACGCCCCCCGGCCGCGCTGCTCGGTCGCTTGCGTTGGTTACTATTGCATACAATTCCCTACGAAGCGGTGGGTCGCGACCGCGGTCGCGGCTGCAGGGCCGCGGCTGCCGGGTCGCGACTGCCCAGATCCGAATCATACCTTAACGCGTTAAGACGCGTAGTCTGATTAATGAAATCGCTTACTTTTTAGAAGATAGTACATTTACGGACAACGAATTTTGAACGAAAACATGGATACACCCAATTTATCTATTAATTTAGAAAAAGCCACTCTTAGAACATTCCTGGTTCCTGGTCTATGAGAAGTAGCCTCTTATAATAGGAATGTATTTGATCCTGTTAAAACGTCCATGACATTTATGCATCCGTTTGAGCAACGTATTTTAAAGGTTACAACGAGCACAGGCATGTTAGTTTAATAAACCAATGAACTTTTATTACCGTCTTGCGAGTAAGACAAGAGGTTGTTTGATCGAGCTCAGTGGCTATTGACTTTGGGACATTCATAATTTTCATGCGGATTCGCGTGACTTATTTTCTTTAACATTGTGATAATTTCATTACGATATAATATTTTAATACGATATTAAATTTTCTACTAGTCCACCTGACAGGCGTTGTTTTATGAAATAACGAATATAAAAATATCTCAGGTTCTATAGGTGTATAAGCATGAAACATGCACCAGTTTAAATTTAGACCTTCTGCAATACATACGTACATATAATCACGCCTCTTTCCCGTAGGGGTAGGCAGGCCACCACATCCACACACATCTTTCCACTTGCTACGATCCTTCCATACTTCTTTCGCTTCGTCCACTTTAATTATTACTTAGTCTTCGGCCTGTGTATTTCAAAGCCAGCAGTTGGATGATTATCCCGCCACCGGTCGGCTTTTTAAGTTCCAAGGTGGTAGCTGTGGAACTGTATTATCCCTTAGTCGCCTCTTAAGACACCCACGGGAAGAGAGGGGGTGGCTATATTCTTTAGTACCGTAGCCACACAGTACAGTACCTCTTGACCTGGCCTTTTTTCAAGACGTCCCTTATTTGGCCTCGAAACGTCCGCCTAGGTTTGGTATGACCTCTCGATATGACCAAACCATCTGAGCATACCTTTCTCAATTTTTGTCACTACATCTTCTTTCAGACCACAACGTTTGATTAATTTAATCTGCTTTCATGTTTCTTCTGCCATACCCAACTTTCATATCCGTACATGGGTGTCGGAACCAACACCCCCTCATGCACAGCCAAACGAGCCTTGTTAGACACCTTCCGACTACTCATAAAGGAGTGCAAAGCTTCATTCACCCTGTTTCCTGCATTCACTTTCTTTCAATATCACTCTCACACTCACACTCACATGCTACGCGGAAAAACTTACTTCTGTCTAACAAAAAGACAAAATTTCTTCAAATAAATTTATTGGCTTCCTTAGCCCTATGAAAACACTACCAACATTTTTTTTTCTCGAAAATATCATATATACAGACATCAAACAGTCACACTTATAATAGGTATAGATTTACTACAGCGTAACAAATAGTTTCTTTGATATGGAAATAGACTGAAATGTTATTCCGCAAACAACGTGTTTTTAGGAACGTAGGTATATAATTTATACTTTGGCCAAAGTAAACAAAAACAATTTATTTGCCAAGCGAGCCATTCATTCGGATTGGTTTATTGCCCTGAATGAAGGAAATAATTTCTAACTACATATATGGACGTAGTCGTTCACTCCTACACAACTAATAATAATTAAGTACACAATAACAACATATAACAATTGATCGAATTTTTTATTTTCTGTTCATATATTTTTCTTATTCCAGTAAAAAAACTTGTAACAATTATATTTCTTATAAAAAATACAAAGCGGAAAATAAATCTACAATCAAAATTGTTTCTAAAATTTCATCAATCTGTTCTGAAAATAGATAAAATTATTATTTTTAATACGTCCAAATTACAAACTTGTCGAGGTGATTGACTCATCGAGATAATTAAAACTAACATTCGATGAAAGAAATACGAGAATTAAAATAAAATTAATGATATCGTTGACTTCTTTATTAATAACGGAAATCTTTATTTAAGTGACGAATATAATAAGGTTTTATTATAATTGACGAAATAAATAATCTCAACACATCAAATTATTGTATTGATCTTTGGTTATTAAGTTGGGGTCACAAAAAACTTAAAAGAACTATGCAGAATTTTTTCTTATTTTATACTAGGTTTACAAAATAATAAGCGGTAATCACAGCCTATGGATGCTCGCAACACCTGGATTCCAACTTCCAAAGCGCTTTGACAACGCTTCTCTCTCCATCAACACAGTGCTTCCCAGGCGCTTAGGAGCAGGAGAAGGATTGCATACAATATTGTACAACAATAAAAACATCTATATCTCATTGAAGTAGATTACATTTAAGAAGTACGCAGAAAGGTATAGAGTACTAAACTTAAAGAATAACTAGGTGCTTTCTTGCTTAATATAAAAATAGTTAATAATTAACAGCTACTGGTTAAGGAAATACAATATAATTTGTTTTACTTAAAGTAAACGAATCCAACAATATATCCTATTGTCTTTTATAATTTTATGGGTACAAAAAAAAAACCAAAATCGTCATGTTGTGGTTAACACTACCACTGACTGCACTTATCTCCTGCTATAATTAGGAATGACGGTACGTTTCTGTGGTTGAAACTAAAAACTATATTGTTCGACATCCCATTCTTTGTTAAATATCCTTAGAAACTACAAAAAAAAAAAAAAAAAAATGGTGAAATAAAAATGAAGAGCAATTTGTTAAAAATGTCGATAGCATATTGTATATCTCTCTTTTGTTTTTGTTTAACATTAAAAAGATTTAAGGTGTAGCTGATTTTCTGACATTAATAGGTAAACAGCTTATGACAGCAAATCGATTTATGGGTATTATTAGTAAGTAAAGAATTGTATAAGCAGCCACCCCCTCTTTTCCCGTGGGTGTCGAAGGAGGCGACTAAGGGATAACACATTTCACTCACACAGTTGGAACTTACAAAGTCGACCGATGACGGGATAGCCATCCAACTGCTGGCTTTGAAATGCACAGGCCGAAGACGGACAGCAGCGTCTTCGGTGCGACAGAGCCAGCCCTGCGGTCACCAACCCGCCTGCCCAGCGTGATGACTATACGCAAAACACATGAGTTCACGCCATTTTTGGCGCGAACTTGTGGATGTGTGTGTGTGTCTATGTCCAACAGTGGACTGCGATAGGCTGAAGTGATGATGATGATGATGATGATGATGATGATGATGAAAGAATTGTATTATTCTGATATTTTTATGTTAGAAAATGTTTTCCTTTATGTTTATAACTCGTTTGAATCTAAGAGTTAACGCTACTTTTCTAAATTTTGAAAGTGAACATTTTTTTTTATTTGTACAAAGGTTTACGATTTGAAGTAAAATCTTGAGTCATAACACGTATATAGATAGGTCATTTAAGTCAATGAAGGCCAAATATCGTTCCACAATCGATGGCCCATGTCATGTACTTGGATTGACTATTTCTTTATGATAATAAGTATTATTTTATTAAAAAGTTTTGTTATCGCCAAAGTTATATGTATTCAGCGTAGTAAATAGCCGAGCAATCAAAACAACCTTCGATGAATCATTGTTTTCGTCAAATATATACTAAAACGTGGCAAATATCTACTATCTCAATAACATTTTTATTCATTTATACCCAATATAAAACTGTTTAATTCAAAAACATACATTACAATTGTAGCTTCAACATTATCGTTAAAATTTTAATTGAAATAGCAGCTCATTAATTAAAAACAAAAAATACTTTGGAAAATAAAGAAGTCAAAGTCATTTTTCGTCTAACAAGTTCAGGTACCATTTCAGTGATTAAGAGACCGCGCCACTCTTAATTACGGAGGGTCTTAGTTATAAACGGTATTAACACGACTAATAGTGCTAATTTTTCAGAATCCCTTTCGCTTGAAATTATAGTAACCTAATCAATCTTCAAGCCGGACAAAAGAAAGTATCAATCATAGCTTAGTGGATCTATCCATTTAAAATAAAATTATCATCACTTCTGCCTATCGCAGTCCACTGCAGGACACAGGAAGGTCTCTCCAAGTTCGCGCCAAAAATAGTGAACTCATGTGTTTTACCCATAGTAAACACGCTGGGCAGACGAGTTGGCGACCGCAGGGCTGGCTTTGTCGCACCGAAGACCCACCATCGGTCGGCTTTTTTAAGTCCCAAGGTGGTAGTGGAACTGTGTTATTCCTTAGTCGCTTCTTACGACACCCATGGAAAGAGAGGGGTGGCTACATTACTGCCGTAACCAGACGTTTTTTAAATAATATTATATCTTATTAATAATGTAAATGCGAAAATTATGGAACAGATTATAATGAAACTTGGTATGAAGATAGCTGGAGATACAAGAATACCACAGGCTCTTTTTTATCCCAATATTCCCACGGGGTTGGAAATAACTTAGGTGAAACCACATGGCACAGCTAATAAAAATAAGGCTACCTTATAACAAGCTGTATGTAATGAAAATGTAATCTCGAGACGTTTAACAACTAGCTACACAAGGCAAAGGTCGTTCGAGTATTAATAGTAGTCGAATTCTAAATTGACTACATAAGACCGTGGACGACGTCCAATAGAAACTATAAATACGTCGGGCACGCCCCGTCGGATCGTCTCTATGAAACTGCGTACCATTCATAAATTAAAGCGTGCGTACAACACTAATGTCGCTTCAAGGGCGTACGATAGACTCATTACTTCCTGTGAAACGTTTCAGTCTTTAGCTGTTATACATATAAAATTAAAAGATAGGCGATTCAAATTTAAACAGTAAAATCACAGATTTACTTACAGATTATATTATTATATAATTATTAGGTTAATTGGTTAAATCAACTTTACTGACAATCTCACAAAATGGGAATCATACGCTTGAAGTTATAATACACATTTATTTTTATGAAATAAAAAATCTGATATAATTACGGTTGACAAAAGAAATCGAAAAACGGCAATCGGACTATTCTTGGCACATCTTTTATATACGAAGACATCAGAGACAAAAGTACACGATGATATTGTATCATTGTTGAATAACCAAAATCCCTTGGCAGATATCCAGCAATTGAACATGTGAAAGTACCCAAAGGGAACAAAAATAAATCCATTCAAGAAACCGAGACATTAAATAAGAATATATCTATAAGCATTCCTCAGAAAATAAACCTTACTTCAATGCACATAAAGGCTCTTTTCAAAGAAGTAAGTATTGGCTGGAGTTTCCATTCAGAAATATTGTAAGCGAATAAGAAATATAAGGCACAACGAACAAAGTTGATATTTGATTGATAGGCGTGAAGTAAGAAGTAGAGTCAATGAAGATAGGTATAAGAGGTCAAGTTCGGGGCTAACGCAATTGCTTTATATTGCGTAATAAATAAACGATAATATTTTATTAAGTGAAGAGTATCTTATTGGCAATATAATCAGTATTACAAAGAGCATACGATGTTTACATGTTTGAAACGTCCATATCGTATGCGTTATTAATTGTGACCTAAAAAAATATTTTTTTTTTTTAATTAATATCAATCAATTAATATATCAATTTTTTTTAATTAAATCAACTCATGGTCAAAATGCTTACTCATCTATTAATAAAAATTGATGTAAAAATATTATTAACACAATAGCCTAGAACTTTCGCATTGTCATCCAACAAACCTTTGAGCTCAGGTGTACAATCATTTAGGGCACGAAGATTATCTCAAAGTTACTGCTATACTGGCACTAAGTTAGTTTGATATACAAAAAAAAAATAGATTGGGTTTGTAATTGTGAACTTAAGAGTTTAGAGAGACAGATACTAAAGCAGGAATTTTTGTGACTAAGTGTCTAACTTCATTGACAACACTAACATGTGGGCTATGTCGTCGCTAATATTTCCTTATCCTTCCCATATTAAAGTTTTGTAATAATTCAGTTGCTTATCCTAGACCAGAATCCAGATAAGTATGGGAGAACCATCCTATCTTATTCCTCAGTTAATAAATATTTATAAATCATGACACAAAACAACCTAATGGCCTAAAATAATATGTTTAAAACAGGAAGTCAGAACGTGCAAGATCTGTTTTTTTTTTTTCAATTATTTCATCATCATATACAGTCTCATTTCTGATCCTATCTTTGAGAGATCCCAATGATAGCCCGTTCCATTGCACGTAGAGCGACTTTAAACTTGCGGACTAGTCCCCTCATCGGTGACTACGTAAACAGGTAGGACGAAGCCTGCCAAGCGCCGCACAGCCCAACCGAATCCTCCTATGAACTTCCTTATCGAAGTTGTCTCGGCCTAGTTGAATGGTGTGGAATAGGTAGACATAGTCCTGAACAACTTCGAGAACGATACCATCGATCTACACCGGTCTCGGTATGACATGGCTGTTAAATATAACTCTCGTTTTGTCAAAATTTAATTTGAGACCGAGAACTCGTTTAAACCGGCCAGCATTTGGCCTAGCTCATCAAATTATTTAGTACAATAATTTATTAGAGATTAATATTTAATGGAGTCTTGAAGTTTACCTGGTTTAATCATAAATCCAATTTCTCCTTCTTATTTAAAAGAAAAATTTATAAATCTCGGCGAAGCTTCAGAATTAAGAACATCTCGAATATTTATGCTGGAGCTACCTGTACATAAGTCCAAGTACTTTAGTCAGTCTTTTCTGTTCGGGCTATTGAATGATGGCGTAGTCTGCCTTACCCATAAGGGAGACTAAACCACTGCTAATCACTGTTGACTTGGAGAGAGAGGGGGTGGCTAAATTCTACTGCCGTAACTACACAGCGTACTTCTAAGGTAAATAACATTAATTTTTATTGTTAAAACACATCGTTGCTTTTTTTAAATCTTTATTTTAAAGAGCTTGGTCACAAAAAACGACATGACACTCTATTCGTCTCTCTACTTCCTAAACTAGAAACTGGTCTGGAGACATCTGTGCTTTAAAATTGAAATTTTACACGGAGTTAAACAATATTTAGAAAAATATTTTCAATAGTTTGTCCTCTAAACTTATGGTCTGAACAGTATCAACAGGTCAAGTATGACAGACAATCCGCCAACCGCATTGGAGCAGCATGGTGGATTAAGGTCTGATCCTTCTGCTACACGATGAAAGAGGCCTATGCCCAGCAGTGGCATATTACAGGCCAAAGCGAGCGATGATAGACAATGACCGCCATGAAAAATCATTCGCTATCAGCAACAGGTACCCATGTCAATGATAAAACGACATGAAATCGATTACTTGAAGATAAGAACATCTACGTGACATGCAGTTTTATGTCTCTACTACAACACACGAACACGAAAACCGGTAAAAATTCTTGAGCCAGCTAAAATGTCATTTTAGCGAATGGTCTATAATTCTTTATGGGTACAAAGTAAAATTTTCAGTGTCAATAATAGCTTCGAAGTGTTAAATAAAAAAGTAACGAGTATTAGATATCATGTTTTATACTGTGAAACAAATTACTTTAGAGACTAATAGCTTTAAACTAAAATTTAATAATGCGAAAAGAATGGAAGAGACTGCACAAAACACACTGACAGAGCAACAAAAATTGATCTAAAATTAGCACGTATTACCGTTGTAAATATAAAAGTTCAGACAACGGCAGAAATACATTGATATATTGAAAATACGTAAAAGGTTGAAATTAAAATCTAACTGTTATAGACCTAAATGAAAATGCAATTTAATATTTTAACAAATTCTACAGCTAATGGTCCATTGTTTATTAATAATTTTAGCTCACTCGGTTCTATAATTATAATGATTAAAATTCGTATTATAATTACTAACCGCTTTTTTAAAATGAAAATTACACGATATATTTCAGTAAAATCATAACCATAATTATGCAGAGCTTAATTAGAAAACCAATATTAAATCAACAATTTAAAAATATTTATATTTATTATTTATTGAGTATAAAGTACATAAAGATACATTTCCCACGAAAACAATATCCGAGAATAAAATATACATTAAACTTGATTTATAAAACCATAATGAAGTTTCAACAGGAAATAAAAGCCATTTCGTCAAAAAATTATATCGATGGCATGAAAAATACAACACCGTGTAACCCATTCGTGAACGTACTCACCTTGAGAGTTTATTGATCTTAGATATTATGCCGTGTCCTTTTATTGACGGCGTCGAACTCAGCTTTGAACATTTTCTATAACTTGCATGAGTATTAATGCTTCTGAACACTACGTAATAAAGGTAAGGTTATAATGAGAATATTATGCAAATTTATACGTAATTATTTTTTATTAAAAAATCAAACTTTCCAAAACTTATAATTATTTTAGACTGAATCTCCCAAAATACGATATTTATACTCTTGGATATTGTTAGCCTGTAAAAATCTAGAGTTTTGTAAATAAAACCGCGATATAAGCTATTGTATCTATAAGACCTATATAATTTGGGAGAATTACGTATAAATAATAAGAGTTTTATGATTCAAATAGTTCAATAACTCTTAACTTTATTCGTATATATAAAATTAATTTTGTATCTAATATTATACAGACCACTTGCATATTTTTAAGACACGTTTTAAATACCCTAATTACATTACATACAGTTTCTTTTCAATTTATCGATTGGGACAACAAAATATTAAGTTTAAGTTTTTCTAATACTTAATCAATATAAGAAATTTGATATTGACATCTCATCTGTTCAAAACTGAAAATCTATATGGAAACGTGACCTACTGTACTGTCACGTTTTTATATATTTTCAAGTAATTTTTACTGTCTGTTCCCCCTGATAAAAAATAAACAAAAGATTTCGGCTAATCTTATCTTGTCAAAACTTTCAAGACTGATGTTTTGATGTTTATGTATTTTTCAAAATTAGTGATATTTTATCTGCACTGTTTCTAAATTGAAAATTGAGCAAATAATAAAAATATTTAGACAGAAAAAATCCTTATTTTAAGGTTCAAGCCAAAGACAAGAAAACCAAATATAGCTTACTCAACCATTAACCAGCTTACTTAACCAACACAATGTTGCAAAAATGATTATTTAAAATTTAGTAAGAGATCCGTATAAATAGATCCGTAAAAATATTTTGAAGTTAAATTTCTTTAAAATCCTTGAGATTTAAAACTCGATGATACGAAAAATGCATCACGGTAAAGAAAGAAACACATTATTATTTAATGTATAGGAGAGTGAAATATAATAAATTACAGCTCAAACCGTTTATCCGACGCGTTTTGCATGGCACTTACGACCTTATTCACGAGACCGCGATCGTCATCAATAGAACGAATCGCAACGGCCTACCTTCCTACGACTTTTTAGAAGTTTCACTTCCGCCGTGTGAATTGCACACGCACACTTTTTATTTTTATGATTATGATTAAAAATACATTTTTTTATTTAAACTGGATGTCACAAGTTAAAGAAAAATAAAAATATATTTAACATTACCGATGACAAAAATCAATAAAAAGAAATTTCGATAAGCCGAAAGTTTTTCTTTTTTTTTCAATTTCAATCAAAATTTACGAAATTGTGAAAAGTCGATTGATTATATTTGATACTGAGGAATATAAGAAGTCATCTGCAACGTCCCTTGAGATTATAAATTCAAATATTCCCTTCCTTTGCGCTACCTTATTTGTATTCCGTTTGACTGGACTCTCGATACAAATGTCAGCCTTACAACGTGACATTTAAACGATCGCTGAGCAAAAAGCAAATTCTTCAGCGATCAGGTTTTCATTTTGAGCTTCAAAATGAAATTATAAATTTTTAATTTGTTTAAAGCACTTTCAAATATTTACAAAGTATACAAATTTTTTTGTTCATTTATTGTGAAACTACCACCGATTCGGAGCGAAAATTCTGCTGGTAAGAATCGACAAGAGTTACTACGTTTAAAAAAAGCCAGTAGGTACACAGTCATTAAATATTCAGTCATCTCCCTTGCATGAAAGACAGCGCTAATAAACCCACATACGACTTTTTCGTTACATAATCCTACCTACAACGTATATGCTTTGGCTATTCAAGACTTTTTAAATGTGTCTGTGAGTAAACACTTTCTTGCTGATTCTATCTAACAATTGATACATTAATTAATTAATTAAACGCTTCCTTAATTATTAAGCATTTTAATTTACCTTATATTTAGTCTTTATCACTTTAGATTAATAAAATTAAGTAATTTGATAATGCTACGTCATACGAACGATACTACAGAAACTAAGAAAATAATTTTGAGATTTCTCCCACTAAGAAGACTATATCCGTCAATGCGATGCAGAACTGCGTGATTGATTAAGCACGCATTCTCCTCTTGACAGGCACAAGCTTTACTTGTTATTGATTAAATTCCGCAGATAGATACAACCAAACTATCAGCATATAAACCCTCACTTAGATAACTTCGTGAAACTCAGCTGAGTTCCGAGCGGTGTTCGCTAAACTTTACCGGAACATGCATTGATAAGGTTTGGAAGAAATGACAGCTGACTTGCTCTATTTTATAACTATAACTTCGCATAGAAATTTTCATATTATCTCATATTACCTGTAATATGAAAAATCTGCACCTCTTCAAATTGGTCGTAGCATGATTTTTTATACCTTAGTCTTGCTCAAATAAATGGGCTATCTGACACTACATGAATTCTTCAATTGGAATCATTAGTTCCTAAGAATATCGCGTTCAATCACACCCTTCAACTTTGTAATATTAGTGTAGATAAATTTACAAAGTTGACAATCACTTACATTAAATGTACATATTATATAAATATTTTTGTCCACATTTCCTAACCACTGTGTCCTATGTCCAAAATTGGACTAAAATATATTTTTGCAACAAAAATAGCCTTTGTACATAATTCCGTCTATATAACTACTGATTTTGTTTGTAATTTGGAGTACAATCAGAAAATAGGAGTATCATTATACATAAAGTTGGAAGTTGTTACAATACTCATAAATGTTTACAGTTATAGTTATGATATTACACAATTTATTTCCATTGCAGTAGACCTACTACAGCCCTATCAAGTTCTATGGAATAATATTTCAGTTTGATAAGTCACGCGTATAGTAACAGTAATGTTTGTATTTTTTTTTTATATAGATATATTTTTAATGAAAAATATATTTTGCGACAATTTTGGTTCAAATTTCAAAGATATAAAAAAATACCAACCGTTACACTTAATACTCTTGTATTATTTTTTCAATACCTAATCTACTTAATATTGTAAAGTAAGTACTGAAAAGTTTTTTTTTTTTGAACGCGCTAATCTTAGGAACTACTGGTTCGAGTTCAGAAATTATTTTCGTGTTGGATAGTCCATGTACCGAGGAAGGCTATAAGCAATCTTTTCCTTAAATTAACGCGTATGAAACTACTATCCTAACTATCGGGTACTCCATCCTCTTCTCAAAACATCCGGCAGACAGAACGACCCCATATTAACTGACGTCATAGCGACGTAGACTAATAAAACACCGACTCCCAAACTGCTGGAAGAGAATCATTCGTTCAATGATTTCGACAAATAGACATACTTACTCCTTAATCATCAGACGTGACACGTACATCTTAGACATTTTTTTCCAATGTTTGTGAAGCGTGCTTTATAATTGAAAATAAGATAAAACTGAAAATGTTTTGTTGTTTAACATATTCATGTCTGGAAAACCCAACGTTCAGTTTTCGTTCGATAGAGTACTTACGTCTTTTTAGGATTTTATTTATATTTTAAGGAAACTTTTCTACTAACATATTTTTGAGTAGTAATAAAAGAACGACGTCTCCTAATAATTGTGTTTGCTCGCAAACGAAAAAAAAACCAATTTCAATTACATCGACGAGTAATACAACGTAGATCGACGAAAAAATAGTCAAGTTACTACGCGTTATCAAAGATTACTCAAAAGTAGTTATCAGATCTCAATAAAATTTATATGTGACCACATGACAAACATCAGCTTTCGATTAAATTAAAAATTATTAAAATCGGTACACCCAGTAAAAAGTTATTGCGGATTTTCAAGAGTTTCCCTCGATTTCTCTGGGATCCCATCATCAGATTTTGGTTTCCTATCATCGTACTAAACTTGGGATATCGCCTTTCCAACAAAAAAGGAATTATCAAAATCGGTACATCCAGTAGAAAGTTATGCTGTATAATACAGCGTAGGTCGACGAAAAAAGCGTCAAGTAAAAACGCATTATTAGATATAACTCGAAAAGTAGTTGTTAGATCTCAAATAAATTTAAATGGGACCAATTGGCACATAGCACCTTTCGATTAAAAAAATTTTTGTCGAAATCGGTCCACACGGTCAAAAGTTTTGATGTAACATACATAAAAAAAAATACAGTCGAATTGAGAACCTCCTCCTTTTTTGGAAGTCGGTTAAAAATAACCAAAAATTGCTAACAAGGAGACTCCAATTTTTACATGTATCGAAAAAGCAATAGATATTTATATTTTTTTTTATTTAAACATAAAATAACCAGTCTGCTGATCGAAGATAGTATTCAAGACGAGCTGTGCCTGCGACTTCGACCGCGTGGATTGAACAAAAAATTTACTGTTCACTTTGCAGTTATAAAATAAGTAAATTTATAGAATATAAGTTATTCCTTATAACTTCAGCTATCTATCAGCCAGTGAAAGTCCCGTCAAAATCGGTCCAGCCGTTTGAGAGATTAGCAGTAACAAACAGACAGACAAAAATTGTAAAAAATGTTATTTTAGTATATGTAGTGTACCGTGTCGTGTATACATCTATATGCATTTAGTAAACAGCAGCAATTTTAATATTACAAACAGACACTCCAATTTTATTTATTTGTATAGATATAGTATTAAAAAAAACATAGAAGTATAGTTTTTATGTCAAAATACCTTTAACGAGAAGCAAGGCAGAATACTCGTTTTAGCTTGCCGAAAGTTCATCGACTTGTTTCAAGGGAAACCTTTTTCAGTAACAATTTCAGCGAGATCTTTATCTTCAAAGGCTAATGATGTCACTGACGAACCTCGTACATGATGTTTATTTCATGTCAACTCTTTTTCATCATCTTTCTTTGTTTTCTTTTATTTTACTTTTATGAGAATATCTTTTTCAGTTTACCCTAAATTATAACAATAAGGCAAATTACTAACAAACTATTTTTATATATTTAATAACAATATACAAATACCAGCGCTTCATTTATTGAATAATATGTTGACCTCCAATTATTGTATGGATATTCTATATTGACATATTTACTACTAGCTGTGCCCGCGACTTCGTCCGCGTGGAATTTAACAAAATAGTTATTGTTCAATTCGCTGAGTTATAAAATAATTAAAAAATTAAGATAAAAGTACTCCAACTTACTCCTTGCTACATCAGCTATCCGCCAGTGAAAGTCCCGTCAAAATCGGTCTAGCCGTTTCAGAGATTAGCCGGAACAAACAGACAGACAGACAGACAAAAATTGTGTAAAATGTTATTTTGGTATATGTATTGTGTATGCATTCATATGCAGTTAGTAAAAACCGGTTATTTTAATATTACAAACAGACACTCCAATTTTATTTATTTATATAGATAACAGTATAAAAACTGACACTTATTGAATAGTATGTTGATTGTTAAGTAATATTGACATATTTACTATGAATTCGTCACAATTTGCTAAATCATGTTGTAAATAGAATCGTTTTAAATATATGTGTTTCTTGTGTTTATACCTATACCTATATTATTAGTTAAATTGTTAATTGTTGTGTGTATTCTCGTATTATAATTATGTGTTTGCTTGTTTTCTGTGTATTTTTTGTAATATTATTAATTTATGTTTGTTGTACGCCTTGGTTTTTATACTGTAAGTGCAATAAACGTTACCTGAAATAAATAAATAATTATACGTTTGAACAATATGAATATATACTAATATAAGTGGTAGTAGAGTAGTAGTAGTAGTATAACTAGAATAATCGAAGTGGATAAATCCAATAAAAATGAGTTATGAGACAGTTGGTTTTTTTCAGACAATCGTGGCGTTTATAAAGGAATATGCTTACTGTATAAAAATAAAGTAATATAATTATTTATGTATTCGTGTAATTGTAACCAACAGCAAAAATGCCAAAAAAAAGTTTCCAGTAAATTTCTCTCAAATTCTTATCGTTATAGCAACCATAGTAATTCATATTGCAAAATGCCTAAACATAAGGGCGTTATTGGCGCGTCTGTGGCGCAGCAGACGTACTTCTGTAATGCTTAGGCAAATTCTAGTGTTTGTTGGATTGCGATGAAGCATTATTATTGTTTGTCAAATAATAATAATTAAAAGCGTGTCACGCAAAAATGACGTGTGTGTGTCGAAGTAGTGGCGCTGCGACTTCGCTTCAAGAAATTGTATGAAAACTACTAGTGGCGCGATTAGCGGGTCACAGTGGCGCTACTGAAGCGCTTCTAATTTGAAGGCGAAATTACGGATGAGAGGACGGCGAGCAATTAAAAATTAAATAAGGGCTTTTATCTTTTAAATAAGTACATTATTTTTATATTTTAAATACCTACCTATTATGTATATTTTTCATAGTTAAACTTTTTGGACCATAATATAGAAAAGACCTTAAGCGTTTCTCACACATTTTTAAATATTAAAATTAAGTAAGTAGAAATTAAGTAAATAGGGAACAAATTTCGAAACTCCTAATTTTGAAGGTAATTGTATTTCGACAAACGACAAAATCTTCAAAATTACCAATGACGCTAAGTATAAGAGCCGTCACAATATATTTTTATTGTATTAATACTTCCAAGTCTACAGTTTAGATTGGTATTAAAAATTTCAAGAAAACAAAGAAAAGTTGTGGCAATTTCATACAAAAGAGAAAACCATATAAATTTTCCGTTTTATTAATTGGTAGAAGTTCATCAGGTTTTGGAACACGGTAACTTGAATCGGACAATTTTCTCTCATGAACATAAATAACTCAATGTAATAGATTCAGACGATTTATAAAATGGTTGTCATTTCGTCAAATGCTGCATTCGCTCCCTATATAAACCCCATCTGTCATACTATTCAATAACAGGAAGGAAACTAACATATGTACGAAGCTCGTTTTAATTTGCATCCGCCGTGAGTCATAATGGTACACGCATTATCGTTAATGGTTCAAACGTTCTAAATATATTTAGCGAGAAAGAAATATTGAATATCCTCTTAGTTATGAATTCCGTGTAGGTAGATAAATGATATGTTTACATTGGGTATGTAATATTTTGGAATAACAATACGTGTATCGATATCA
Organism: Melitaea cinxia; assembly: GCF_905220565.1. Classification (NCBI taxonomy): domain Eukaryota; kingdom Metazoa; phylum Arthropoda; class Insecta; order Lepidoptera; family Nymphalidae; genus Melitaea; species Melitaea cinxia. The sequence continues at coordinate 5,781,826 of NC_059421.1, read as the reverse complement.
GCATAAAAACAAAAGAGATTCCAACGCGTACTTTCCTAATGATAAAAAATCGACAATAATTCGTGTCTGTCAGTAAAAACCTCATTATCTTACAATTAAACGATATCATGTACCTAGTTATCAAATTAATATGATCACGACTAACAGATTTATAGATTTGAAATTTCCATTTACGAAATTAACGCAGAAATACGTAGATATCTAAAAGATAGACTATCAGTGATATCGATTCTCATCGTGATTTAGTGTAGTGTGTATCGTGATTAATAGTAAAGGGCAGAGATGAAAAATGGCGTAAAATTGAAACAGATTTAATGTTCACTACTGTTAAACGTCATTGAAGCGAATTGTGACTCTGCGTACATAAATCTATTGAATTGGAAATACGGTCGCAGCGTTCGTTTGAGCTAACTAATCATATTTTACTGTTTCCGCTTCCATCCTTTATTACGTCCCAACTACCTACTGGATCACTCTTCATTGACAGCTAAATTTGTTTAACTAATACAATTTTATGATCATATAGTATAAAAATAGGTCGTTTAATATATTCAAATAATTGAGTTGCGAGCAAACGAAAAAACCGACTTCAATTACATCGACCAGTACCTAATACAACGTAAGTAGACGAAAAAATTTAACAAACGCACTAGTTGCCACTACGATATTCGAAAGTTCCTCTCGGTTTCTCTGGGATTTTTTTTTTTTTTTTTTTTTTTTTTTTTTTTTTTTTTTTTTTTTTTTTTTTTTTTTTTTTTTTTTTTTTTGATATCGCAGGGTAACCCATTTACGGGTGATATCCAGGATGCCCGGGTAGGCATTCCTAGACCATATGTCGGCTTAGCACTTGGGGGTGCACTACCGACCAAAACCCCTGCGGGAGCCTTCAGCCGCTTTAATTGGAGGGTCCCGGAACTGCAGGCAACAGGATCCCTCCAGCGACAGGCTGGCCTCGGCGAAAAGACCAGACTTCTCCTCCCTGGGACTGTCCGGCTCACCTCTGAACAATCCCGACGACGCCATGTCTAGCAGGACCGGGTTCCCATCCCGGCCCGACATGGGCACAGGGGCGTTACTGGAGACGCATTAAGTAGCGCCTCCTACGCACCCCCGTTCGTCGCCTGCGGACGGAGGCCTCGTCGGCGGCCCCCTCTCTCATCCGCTCGTCGTTCTCCTTCTGGGACATTACTGTCTCGCAGAAGGAGACCAGGTTTCTCTGGGATGCCATCATCATATTATTATTTTGTTTGTTAGTAATTTTTTTTTAAATAATATTTTTCAATGATTTAACATACTCCTATAATTTCTGCCTGTAACGTTCCTTTACGGGTGTGCTAGAAGAAATCTTTTCTAAAGATCAGCACAAGCATTATACGTGAATCTAAATGACAAATATTTTATATAGTTATGTACGTATAATAAATTGTTAAATAAATAAATATATTATATGATGCGGCACCTTTAGTAACCCGAAGAAATTTTTACGCTTATTCCTTAATAATTTTATTACGCCCACATCCGTTAATTTATAATTGAGTTTGCTAACAAATGAAAAAAACCGACTTCAAATACATCGACAAGTAATACAACGTAAGTAGACGAAAAATTAACAAACGCACTAGTCGTCACTACGATTTTCGAGGGATCCCCTCGATTTCTCTGGGATTCTATCATCAGATCCTGGTTTCCTTAACATGGCACCACCCTTGGAATAGCTTCTTTCTAATAAAAAAAGAATTATCAAAATCGGTTCATAAATGACGAAGTTATCCCCGAACATACATTAAATATATACGGTCGAATTGAGTAATCTCCTCCTTTTGGAAGTCGGTTAAAAATCACTTTTAGCAATATATCAAATTATTTTATATAAAAAAAAGAATATAACAGTGCTAATCTGTATCTATAATTGAAAGGTACAATATATGAAATTTCACATATATATATAGAAGGAATAGAGAATATTTTTTTTAAATAAAATACGCCACTTACGCCGAGTTGCACGAAACAAAATTAAAATTTAAGTAGAGATGAAACTAATTTAATCACAAGAATTTCATACAATTCTTGTGATTAAATTAGTTTAATCACTACTTAAATTTTAATTTCTTTTCGTGCAACTCGGCGTTAGTAACGTACTTATTTATACGACATACCTATATAATAATCGTGCATTACTCAATATGATAAGGCAGTTGTGACGTTGATGATTATTATCTATTTCCTGTTTGGGTATTAAAATTACATATATACCTTCTTTAGAGATAAAATAATTAATTTTCAACATGAAGAAGTATCTTCAATAGAAAATGTTTGTGACCATATAAAGGCCGTTTATTTCCATTTAGTTAGACGTTTGTGGGTATTTTATATGGCTGTGAATTTCGTTGTCCGTTTTAAAAGTCTAACCCTCTTTAACATGCTTACGTAGGAAAATATTAATAAATAGTCAGTCAGTCAGTTTAGCCTATTGTAGTCCACTGCTGGATATAGACCTCCCCAAGTTCGCGCCAGACATCCCGGTTTTTTAAATAAAATAGGCCACGGTTTATAGAGACTTAGTTTATATGACAAGTATCAAAACGACGCCGCTTAAATCGCACGATACATGTAATGTAACGAATGCCTCGTTAACAAAACGTTGCATTTTTTATAATTAAATTATGGGCTTATTCTTTACCCCAGTCTGACTCTAGAGCAGAGACGAGGTCGAAGATGGAGCGACTTCTTTTATACTATACCTAATGTTGCCTACATTAGGTATAGTATAAAAGAAGTTGAAACTAAATGTGGTATGAATAAAAACGTTTTCTGAAAATTAATTACTGATCAACATTTCCATTAAAAAAGTAATTAAACCATTTTTAACACGTCATTTCATGATTCAACGAGTTAATATAACATTGCGTAGGAAGTAAAACGAGATTGCAGTACATAATCAAATTCTTATTAAATTTTTCCATCTAGGTTCCATATCCAAATATTTGTAATCATTAAATAACTAATTATTTTCTAATTTTTACGCGAATTTTACTAATTATAATAAAATTACTTTTTAACTGGAACTTTAACGTAAGGACCTCTCGTGACCATGGTTGCTGCAAAAAATTCGAAACTTGGGGTATTTAAGAACTTAATCATCATTCATCATCATTTCAGCCTATTACAGTCCACTGCTGGACATAGGCTTCCACAAGTTCGCACCAAAAAATGGCGTAAACTCATGAGTTTACGCCATTTGGGCAAAACACATGTGTTTTGCCCATAGTTACCACGCTGGGCAGGCGGGTTGGTGACCGAGAACTTAATAAATCGCGATGAAATCCGAAAAAGTTGATTCATAATAAAAAGAACTGATTAACTCAAATGGACTATAAATATAAAGAAGGTATACCTAAATGTAAGGGACAGCCTTGATGGATGTCTTCACATGCGTTTAAATAATAATAAATATCTACACAATACACACACGGTCGTCTGTTCCTAAAGTAAGCAACTTAATGCTTGTGTTATAAGGTAACAGCCGACTGGTATAGCTACTTATATTTTTTCTTTTTTTTCGATAAACATACCATGATATAAATAATAAATATATAAATAAATATTTATATTACACCCAGACTCGGGGTGGAAATCTAAGCCACAACCTTCGGAGCAGAAATCAGGGTCACTTCAAACTGCGCCAACGGGCTAGTCAGTTTAAAGATCTGTATTCGAATCTATAATGTCCAGTACTATAAAACTGGGATTCCCCGACTCAGTCGAATATCCAGTAAATCAATACGAATTGAATTTATCTGCAAAAAGACTTAAAGGCATAAAAATAATAATTTTCTAGTACACAGTATACAGTTCAGCCTATTGCAGTGCACTACTGGACATAGGCCTCCCCAAGTTCGCGCCAGACATCCCGGTTTTCCGCTATCCTGATCCAGCCTACACCGGCAATCTTATATGGATTGATATTCTAGTGATAATACTTATTTACCTAATCATGTTTATCAACGGAAATAATACGTCCTATCAAATAATCGTTCGTCTTCATTCAAAGTTAGTACGATAAGATTATGAAAAGTTATGAATGACTTACGCGATATGCAAACCCACATGTCACGATTATTTATATGCATATGATTATGTATATGTATATAATGATAGTATTGTTTATTTGACTGCACTTGACACGTAATTTTTTTCGGAAACATCTTCAGGCTTTTATATCCGGATGGTTTATTTTAACCCCTTTCCTTATATTTATTGGTCGAAGAAATGTGCTGCTTAATCGGGTAGGCAATTCAAAACCAGATGAAATTAGGAGTCCGTCAATTTATATTGTTGTTTTCTTCTGTCAATTTGTGCGTACCAAATTCTGCCGTTAATTTAAATTTAATGTACACAAATATAAATAAATTCCGAGTTTGTTGAATGCGCTAAGCGTAAGAATATATTGGTCCAATTCGTAAATTAATTTGTTAATTACGTAGTTCGTTTATTTATAAAAGCGTATTCGCCAAAAGAAAAACGTTTTGGTCAAACATTATAGACACACTCTGATAAGAATCACAAATGAAACAGGTAAAACCGTTAGAGATATGACAATAAATCAGTTCTGCTGCATGCTGAACGTAAACTTTTCCCGATGAGTGGAAACCATTCCAATTCTGCCGCCGCATACATATATATATCATAAGAGATAATATAATCAAAACCAAGCTATACTATAAAAAAACTTGTCAAACAAAGTTTTATAAAATGCTTTTCTTGTCTCGCGCACTTTTATATGGTTTTAATAATTATATAAAACATTTGGAAGTTGAGATTTAATGTAACTTTTAATTTACAAACAAAAAAAAAACCTATTCAAATAGGTTTTATCACGATTTTTTTGACTATGTGTCTCTTGCCTTATATATATGAAATTATGCTATTTATGGAATATAGAAACTAAATGAACAAAAAATGACCAAAGTCAAAATTAATTAAAACACCAAGCACTGTGTTGAACATTTACAGTTTTCCTTTTGGAGAGATAAAAATAATTCCCTCGTAATCTTAGAACACTGACAGAATCACTTTCCCAGCTGACTCACGGTGATATGGTTTTCCTCGGTCGAGGAAATTGTATTTCTTTTTGTTTTAGAGATACAGTGAAGTGTTAGAGATACGGTGAATCTAAGTTTATTAAGTGGATATAAATCTTCCAAAAAAGTATTATTCCTTCAAACTAACTTTGTTATCAAGAAATTTCATCTAAATTTAGTTATTGTCCTTAGATTGTATCTAAACGAATTTATATCTACCATATATTGCAAAACCCGTAGAACATTATATACGAGACCAATTAGTACAAAAATTGACACAAACTGTTCAAAAGCTCTAATTATTTAAATAATGGAAATTTGTGTTAGGTACTACTCTCAAATCTAGGCCTCCTCTAGCTAGTTAACCTAATTTAATTCGAAATTCACTTCAGTTACGCAAAAACAAACCTTAATCCAGTAAAGTACATAAGATCCTTCCTTTTAAAATATCAGAAAATGTCTTTGACGAAATCAAGTTCCCTTTTGTGTAATAGAACCCTAATGGCCCTTAGGGAATAATGTCGGACATGACAAGAACGATTATTTTTAACGACAAGTACTTTAGCAATTTTGATTAGGTATTAACTATATATTAATATTTTATTCGAATCCTTTTTTTTGTCGATTTTAAGAAATATCTTTTTATAATTTGATTCTTTTTTATTGCGTATGAAATTTGTGAAGGTAGTGTGAACGCCAGTTTTCAGGAATCCGTCGTAAAGTACCAACGGTGTTTGTTTCTCTATGTGCTGCTAGTATTTTGAGTCTGCCTAATGTCCCTTTTTTCCCCAATAAAATTGATCACTGCATAATGGCATTGCAAGCGATCTGTGAAGTTAGTAGTAATGACTCTGGTTTCCAGAAACCGAACGTAAGGTACACCCAAGTTTTGTTTCTATTAGTCGCATGGTGCTTGAGCCTGCCTAATGTCATTACTGTTCACCGACAAAATATATCACTGCATGTTTTCGTTGACAACGAAATGTAAATGGTAGCATAAACATTGCTTTCCAGTAACATCAATTAAAGTGCCCTCGTTTTTAAGTTTTAGATGATAGAATATAGTTGCACACCACTCAGGAAAGATTTACATTAAATAGTCATTCAAACATAGAGTTGGTAATGTACAAAGGCGGTTTCCTCTATCTATATGCATTGAAAAGGTGGGTGCAGCCGCGTAATTATCTTTATTATTTGTAAATGAAACATTATGTATGCAAACATGGTGAATTTCTAGTTGTACATGTTAAGTATTTCATTCCCTACATAATAAATACACAAAAAAAAACATAATACATTCATAACATAAAAATCAATATGTAAAATACATATTATAAACATGAGTACATACACACATTTACACAAACATACATATAGACATATTACATATACATACATACATGGACATAAGTTATGAAAGTTAATAAGTAGTAGTACCAGAGTACTTCAATATAACTCTTCAATAATTTTAATACGTAATTTAATACTTTTAAATATTGTCATCACAAAAAAGTGGACAAAAAACCACTGAGCAATTATTAATAAAGCTAGATACATACAATTTTACAGCAAAAAATGTTAATCTTATTACATTAGAGATGGGAACAGAATCTTTTTATAGCCCATATATAATTTCCAAGGTCCATTTTTTTACACGTTTTTTTTTTTCTACATCACATTACACAAATAAATTGTTACTAAAAAGTAATTGAACTTATTATTAGTGTGTAATTTGATAATTTAAGAGGTTAAATATTATATAGACAACCACTCAATACTTTAGATGACTTTTAGTCACTTAGAATATTTTATATAATGGTGATAGTATTACAGCAAGATCTCTGTTATGCCAAAGCATAAGAACAGTAAATAGTCACAAAGAAAATCATACTTATATCCGTAGCACTCAGAACTTTACAGGTAAAGTCTGAATACTTAGAATCAGCGCTAAAATATACCATTATAACAAGTACATAAATATAAACATAAACTGCAAATATGATTTTAAATCATGTTGTATTTAGTTTCCAAAATAAATTAAAGATATTGTGTCCTACAATTATAACAATCTTTAGCAGATGTTCTCCTGCCCTATGATAAGTCTAATTTGCCACTTCAACTGCCAATATAGTTTAGTTGAAACTATTACGTTATAGCTAATTCTAGAAACTCAAAAAGAAAAATCTACATTTAACTTTGTTTTACTCGTTTCAAGGAAAAATATGTTATTAGGTATACTGTTGTTTAAAAAATGTACAAAACAAACCCTTCAAATGCAAAATTTCAAGTCGTTTTTAGTGAATTTAGCCTGCGACTCTAGAAATACCCTCACAAGACCGTTCAAAAATATAGGAATGGTCAACTTTCGAGTATGACTGTGAGGATGCAACTAAGCATCGTAGATTTCAACATCCACCAATGCGCAGTGGAGCAACGTGGTGGATTAAGCTCTATTCCTTCTCCTACATGGAGATATAGGCCTATGCCCAGCAATAGGGTGTTGCAGACTGAATCGTATCGTGTCGTTCGTATCGAATCGTATTGTTGTTAATTATATAGAGCTATAGCAAATATATACTGTTACTGTTCTGTTATATCTAAGTACAACAAATTTGATTACTTAATAATATTCATAGAACAAGTAATAAGTTTTAATAGATTTATCAAAAATCAGTCTTGGTTAAGTGCATAACCATTTGGTATCAGTTACATACCTATTAGATATAGTTTACAATACATAAAATTAAGTTTATTTATGATCTAACACATTATTGACAGTTAGTTTTGTTACCATTTGAATATTGAATTACTTAAGAACTATTATACTAAAGTTTTAAATGTTTTATTAGGCCTTCGTAAAACAACTTTACCAACCAACCAGTTAAAACCAATTAAACTGTGAAAGCATACAAGACAAAGTTTTGACTCATAATCACAATAAATACTAATTTGTTTATATTTTAGCTACTAAATTTAAAAATCATTTTCCTGTGATACATTCGTTCAACTCATTTTATTTAGGACATGCAGACATACTTCCTTGGACCAATAGTGAAATAAAGATAGTATAAAAACAGTATTACATACATCTTTCCACCAGTTAAGCAATAATTTATGTGCGTTCAATAGTTTCCTAGCATTCATAAACATTCCCAGGCTTCTCAGCTCATTGTTTATGATAAAAAGTGGATACCTGGTTACATTTCACAAAGTAAGAAATGTGAGAATTGAAATGAATTATAAATTATCATTTTACATATGCAATCAATATAAAGAGTAGAAAATAGCTTTTAAATAATTTTTTTTTATGAATAACTAAATAGTAATAAATAAATTTTCATTATTTCTCTATTTTTTTTCTACGTAAGATTGCTGGTGTAAGCTGGATGAGGATTGCGGAAAACCAGGATGTCTGGCGCGTACTTGGGGAGGCCTATGTCCAGCAGTAGACTGAAATAGGCTAAACTGACTGACTCTATTTCTTATTTCCTATGTTTAGTCTATATGTCAGATATTTTAGAGGTACTCAATTCAACTGTTACTCTCATAACTTTTGACAAAGTACACTGATTTTGGTGATTCTCTTTTATTCAAAGCTGTTTGTCATATTGACACCAACAATTTATACTACGCCAAATCGAACTTTTCATAAGTTGATTGTTTTATGTGAACTTGGTAAAATGTGTTTCTATATATACTAAAAAAAATGTGAAATTATATACCAAATCTCAAATAAGTTTCTTAATTAATATAAAAGATATCACGTTTTTCCCTTTTATAAGCCTCTATTGTAAAGTTCACTTTTATGAGTTAGCTTAGTATAAATTGCTGGTGACGATACAATCTTATTTAAAGTTTAACTAGATCTAATAAGTAGATTTTAAGTTATCCCTTATAATGCGTATTGTACTATACTTGTCGATGTTAGTCATTTATTTTTGTTTAAGAACAAACACAACTATTAAAGCTACTAAGTTAAAAGGATAGATAGATGACTATAAGGGTTATGACAAGAAAAACTTGGTCTAAATGAACGCTAAATAGAAATAGAACAGTGGAAATAAAGGAAGCTTTAGCCATAATTTTTTTTTTTTTTTTTTGGTATTGCAGGGGAACCCATTTACGGGTAATATCCAGGATGCCCGGGTAGGCATTCCTAGACCGTATGTCGGCTTCAGCGCTTGGGGGTGCAATACCGTTCAAAACCCCCGCGGGAGCCTTCAGCCGCATTAATTGGAGGGTCCCGGATCTGCATGCAACAGGATCGATCCAACGACAGGCTGGCCTCGCCGAAAAGACCAGTATTCTCCTCCATGGGGACTGTCCGGCTCTCCTCTGAACAATCCCGACGACGCCCTGTCTAGCAGGACCGGGTTCCCATCCAGGCCCGACACGGGCACAGGGGTGTTACTGGCAGCACATTAAGTAGCGCCTCCTACGCACCCCCGTTCGTCGCCTGCGGACGGAGGCCTCGTCGGCGGCCCCGTCTCTCATCCGCTCGTTATTCTCCTTCTGGGTCATTACTGTCTTACAAAAACAGACCATCGCCTTCCAGGACTCGTCATCGCCGAGAATCACGGTGACGCTCGGCAGTGACAAGTCTCCTCCGAGGACTGTCGTCAGATCGCGACACAGCGCCGCCCATCTCGGGCACATCTCGAGGGTGTGCTAGGCAGAGTCCACCGCCGCACCACAATCGTGACATCCAGTCGTCGGCTCCCTTTGGGCCGTCCGACACAAGTATTTACCAAAGTAGCCGTGCCTGGTGAGAACTTGTGTCAGGCGAAAGGTGAGGGGCTTGCGCTTACGGCGCATCCACCGCTCAAGGACCGGGCGCAAGGCAGCCGTTACGCGTATGCCATACGGCTGCAGCTCCAGGTTCTCCCCCCACCTCCGCATTAGCGCTTCTTGGCCCATCCGGCATACCCGTAGGATCCCGTCTAACGTGGGGTTCTCATCGAGAGCCCTCCTACCCGAGATGTATGAGTAGGTCAGCTTTCGTCATACTTGGGCAGTATTATTAGTGTTATTGTCTCGTGAAAGTAAGTAGATTAATTTAAATAATTTTGCAAAGTAAATAATATATAAGGCTAAAACAAATAACTAAAATTTGTTTTTAATTATCCCTAAAATTGTCAACATTAATATTAAATCTTAGATATACAATAATCTCAAAGTAAACATATTTTGATATTAATATGTTAATAAGGATAAATAAGTAACAAAAACCTAAAATAAATAATGTATATTTTTATTTCTTGAATACCTAAATTACTGATTTGCAGCCATTTTACATATTAAATAAAATTAGATAATTTTGATGAATAGATGTCCTTTATACTAGATGCGTATTTTATTTAATAATTTTATAGAATCAAAATAAGTAAAAATGATTCTATACATAATTATACTGATGTCTGTTATAAAATAGAGACCTTATATAAACTAATTTTTAAATTGATTAAAATAATAACTGTGTAGTTTCTTGCTGATTCTTTTCTGCATAATCTACATCTTTGAATTTAGCTATAATTAATTAATTAACTAATATAATTTAAATTTATAACATGACGATTTAAAAGTGATTTAGAAGCATAAAATAATTTTTGGTTTAGACTATGTCAGATTCTACTTAGTTTGATGAAAAAGTCACAAAATAAATTTAATATAAGTTATAATAAAGGTAAAAAGTTCTTCTTTCGAAGTTGATGAGGTCAATGAAAATACATTGTTATTATAACCTTACCTGTTTCCGAAGTTAGTTCTCCAGAACTCAGCGGCGTCACTCTTCGTGATGCGAAACTGGTCACCCGCGAAAGTTCCATTCGGAAACATCGCTTTTAATTCGCTCAACATATGACTGAACACTAAGCTGAGCTTCGTCAAATTACGTCTATAATGCGAATTCTCATCAAACATCTTTTCCTTTCCATCCTTAAACAGTTTTATGGCCTGCTTACACTTTCTAATTAGATTTATAATAAATATATTAAAATGTTCGTTACTATTCAACTCTTGCATATTATCCTCGTATTTCGAGTAAATAATACGCAATCTCTGATATGTATCGGGCAGAATATCGAGAATAAACGGCGGACTATTTTTCAAGTTCATTTTATGGTGCTGACACAATTTTACAACTTTGTCCATTAATTTCCAAGTCTTATCTAGAGTCCGTTTGTCAGTCGCCAGTTTAGTGGGACATACGGCATCCGAGAAAGCACCATGTAACTTCGAAAATATCGAAGAAATATTTTTCTGTTGTGATTTGTGACGGGGAGCCGCCATATTGAAGAGTCTGATGACATACAAAAGAAAATAACTCTTTTAACAAGACACTAAAATTAAAACACTCTCATCACTTTACAATTAAGTAATCTACAACGTGTTTTTTCATTATTGCACAAACGCACCACATTTACGATACAAATATTATACACCAAGCGGCAAACGATCGCTCACTGACACATCTCTAACGCATATGACAACTTTGTTTGACAATTTTAGTGAATGACAAGTTGTATGAATCGCCGGACTCCGAGCTTGGGGCTTGTAAGTACTTGTACAACGTAGCTGAGTGTTGCCTAGATTATTCTAAAATAGCATTGCCATCACACCACCTTAACAATTTCTAAATTTATGTATCATGGGTCAACATGTTTGTTACTAAAGTTCTTCATGTTTAGGTTTTTTTTATTTCATCCCTAAATGTAATTTTTACAAAAATGTTTATTACCTTCTTACTGCAATTTTTAAAAATATTCATTATACTTATTCTTATATTAAATAAGAAGTACAAAAACTTTCAATTATTTTTCAAACATTTTATTTATAATAAAATGAAATCAAAGTCTGTTGTTGCTATCTGTAAGACTCAATTTTCTCAACAGAAACATTACGATGTTCAAACTATCAACACGAGATGGCAGTGTAACATTAGAACAAGCTACTTTTTAATCGTCGTTCATAATAATACTACTAGGTGGCGCAAAAAAGAAAATAAATATTTGGTATCAATTTTAAATACAGGCTAGATCTACAATAATTTTAAATGTAAGTTAAAACTACTTATTCCTCATATTCTTCATTTTCTTCAGTAGTTGATGTTGTAGTAGTACGCTTGTGTTTGCGCCGTCGGCTGTCACGTTTTCCGATTTTGTTACGCCTGTAAAATGAAATCAAATACAATTTTTAATATTAATTTAAGTCAGTTCAGCCTATTGCAATCCACTACTGGACATATGCCTCCTCAAGTTCGCGCCAGACATCCCGCTCGATGATCTAATTTTACATTTGAGGTAACTAGGTAGGTATATAGTATTTGAAACCCGTTGTTGTAGATACCTATTTTATATAATTTTTATTATATTTTTACATGTCTTAATTATAAATTATAATTAAGTAAATATAAACATATAATGTAAGTAAATAAGTATTATTTTTGCTATTTTTTTTTGTTATGTAGGTTTAATAAATAATAATGAAATAAAAAAAAATTAACGTTCCTTACAATAATATCATTATTGTTTTTTGTCATAAAGGAAGCGCAGTCTGATTTTGCAACCTTAGAAAATTTAAGACGTTATAAATGTCAAATAGTAGGGTACAGCTCATATCAATATTATCAAAACGAGACTAATACGACAGGAAGGGGCCCAGAGCGGTTGGCTATTGTCAACTGTTCCTAGTAGTAGGTATTGTAGGTAATCTAACTACAATACTCGGTCATCTTGTTGAGGGAAGTTTTAGGTACTATTTTTCGATTTATAATAAATAGATTATTAACTTTTTTTTGTTTAAATATACCTATGTATAACTTACACAATAACACGGTGACATTAATTTTTATCGCGTATGTGTAACAATTAAACATAATACAGCTAGAAGGGGTTAGGTTAACATATTGGGGGCCTGTTTCACCGCTTTCTGTTAAAATTATCAAATGTATGATCCTACAAATAAAGTTTTATGATTTATTTTTGAAGTAAACCTTTTTTTACGTACGCTTGACTTGGGGAGTAAGATGGTGAATGCGTGACGATATTGTTACGAAAAGTGTGATCGGGTGTAGCGAACGAATCAAGAAAGTGAGGTGCTGGCACACATTTCATTTCTCTCTCTCCTTCCTAGCCAGTTACGTTTCGTATATCTAAGACACAGTGCAGGCCTAATGTGCAATGGTTTTACCACAGTGTGTGGTCTAAAGTACACTCGTTTTTTCTTTTTCACCGTTGAATTCCAATTTATTTGTGGGATATTTCTCGAAATTGTGAATCTAAAAGCTGTAATTTATAAATGAGATGAAATAGCAAATTCCTTTTTTAAGATCCTGCGGTTAAAGGCGAATAATAAATTATGTAGTGTATTGTGAACTTTGGAACAAACACTGGTAAAACAAATTTTTTTATACATATAATATTTATTCGAAAGTTTTGAGACAGACCTCAATAATTAACTGAAATTAATGTTCTGTAAACGTCTAATCAAGGAAAAAAAAAACAAAAAAAAAAACAAAAAAATCAAAAAACTTCTGGAAATATTATGCAGGCGTCTGACTCGAGATCTCTTTGCTATCTATCTCTATGTCGTTAGACATTCGTAATATTGTATCAATAAATAATCACAAAGCCTTTTACGGGATTGGTTAACGTCGGGTAAATTAAATAATTAGGTTCGAAATATGGTCATAATTATGGCCTAATTTACATATATATTCTGTATCGCACTTTAAAAATATATTTGTATTAATTATATGGTGAACTTATCTCTAAAGAGATCTCTACCAGTCTACCCATGGTGGTGAGAAACGATGTTACCACGAGACACAGTAGTAAGTAGCGCTAGAGTGATAAAGTAACATGACGAACAAAACGGTTAATAATATTAATACTAAAGCTACTAAAGCTATAAACTAATTCTGTAATATCTACATTAAAAATTAGTAATATAAAATACATATTTTAAAGTTGCGTCTAGTAGCCATGGGGCCTGCAATGTGTCTGATATCAGAAGTTTCAAAATGATAATCGCGGTAAGTATCATGGAATCAAAAGTAAGGAATCGTGAAAGATCAAAAACTATTATCAAAACTCTTTGATAATTAATACACAAACATGCTTTAGTATCACATCTTAGCACATAGAGAAAGATACGTGTTTTTTAAAGTTGACTCCTTAAGAATCGATTTTCATATAAGGCCACCGGTATAAAAAATGTGATCCATCTCGATCGATAGATGGTGTTATTTGATGCGATTATTTACCATTTGATATGGTACTAATCTTTTTCTTAGGCTAGTAAAAGCCTTTTTTGTTCCTATTTAGATAGTCGATCTGAAGGAGTAAGATCTAAGTAAGAAGAGAGATAAGGGATAAGAAAGTCGTGCGTCAGAGCTGACACAAATATTTGTTTTTAAATGTTGATCTCAAGATTTGTTCATCTGATTCAATATTTCGTGTCACATATCCTGTTCGTTCAGTGACAGGCTGTATAACATTTCGTGAAGCAACAATAACAATTATATGTAACATCAAAGTTAAAAACATTAAAACGCAGACAAACACGAGGACTACGAGCATGTATAGTGTTACATAATCAAACTAAGGACTTATGCTGCTATTATGGGGTGTTAATGGTGATAACAAGCTAGCTTATTGGTTATCGGATAACATAAGATTAGCTTAGATCTATAATCTTACGAATAACGTGACATTATTATGATTAAACCTATACCTATAGCAATAATATCAAAATAATAACTAATTAAAAATTACTACTACATAAGTAAAATTCGAGCTCATATAAATTTCATCCTCGGTTTTTACGTTAGACGAAGTTTTTTTTCCAATTTTATTGAGAAACTTAATGGAGATTTTACCCAAACGAAAAAAAGATTTTTAAGACACTAGGGTGACGAGTGTACGGCTTACCTGATGGTAAGCGGTTTACCATAGCCTATGGGCGCCTGCAACACCAAGAGCATCACAAGCGCCTTTTCTACCTTGATGTCAAAAACCGTGAAAAAATACAAAAAAAAAAAAATAATAATAATTGAGAACTTCTCTTACTTTTTGAAGCAAATTTTAAAATTAGAAAAATTACAAACGTTAATTTGATGAATACCGTCATACCGTCATACAACAGATAACTCTATTAATAATCGACAAAGGCTTAATTTTGAAGTTTCTTATATATAAAAGTTATGTTTTAGATTTTTATGTCAGTAATGTAAGAATATTTAGAAACGGTAATGGTCACATCGTAAAATCTAAAGTCACAAAGCTTAGTTTAACTAAAAAAGTATACAAACTTCTTATTTTATTATTGAAATTACCATGGCGTGTCAACAAATTAATAAAAAAGTTTGTAGTTACGGGACTTTTGTGCAAAAATATAAATAAAAAATGGCATTACATTTTATAGACTTAACGATATGTCAAGAATATATGAGTAACGCGATGCGTTTCAAAAATCTAACCTCAGAAAATAAACTTTTTTTTTATAATTGTAGCGGTAAAACGTATCATTAGCACATCTAAAAAAGCACTAAATTTAACAGAAAATAAAGTAACAGATATATTAAAATAATAATAAAAAGGAAGTAGCATGTAAAGTAATATATATGTTATCACAAAAACTACAATAATTAAGTTAACAACTACTCATTTAACAACAATATTAACACACAAAAAATATATTAGTCACTTAAATTTATAATGTTATTACTTTGGATAATCACTGCAAGGATTTTTTTCATACGCCACGAACTTCATGATAGCATTTTTCACACCAATGAGAACATTATCAGCCGAATCCAATGCGAAGGTGTTGACACCAGAAACGTTGAAATTACCTAAATGCTTAGCGCTAGCGTTTTCAGCATCAATACTGTATAAGTTACTATTCTCGTCCATTGCAAATATTTCATCAGATCGACTCACAAAAACACCAGACATCCTTTCACTCGGTAATCCCTTTATTTTAATGGGAACATTGTGACCATTTTTCAAAATATAAGATGTTTTTGTTGCGGCGAAAAATATGTTATTTCTTGGATCAATCGTCAAACCATGACCGTTGGGTATGGCTGGAAACGTTTCCTGTTTCTGACCATCGTTAGTTATTTTGTGGACGCGATTTTGCGGCCAAGTCGCTATGTACATGGTTGCACCATCACTCGATACTGTTATATACATCACATCTTCACCCAATGCTGTATATAATTCGATGGAACCGTCATCTTTGTATTTGTAAATACCGTTATCAGTCGCTAGGTATACAATATCGTTGAGGTTATCAACTGCGGTTGATTGACCTAAACCAGCAACTTTTATTGTTTCGGCTTCACCACTGGGATGTAGGACTTGTAGGCTCATTTTCATTTCGTCGCTTATTAGCGTATAGAATACTTTTCCCGTTTTCCAATGTACGCTCATGTCTGCTGGTATCCCTGTTATATTTTTCGGTTCGTCCACCGAGTAATAGAAGTTATTGAAGTTTATTAGATTGGTACAAAATTGTTCTCTATGTGCCTGTCTGAATAAATCCTGTCGAGTCATGACAGGTGTTGACAGAACTTTTGCGGTTAAAGCCAGCAATATTATGATCATATTCCTCATCTGAAATTAAGAATTCATTGTTAATTTTAACAAACTTTATTTATTTTTTTCTAAAAATATATTTCTGGATAATCTACCTATTTCGTCAATGGGTTTTTATTAAATTATTAGCGACCCACCCCGGCTTCGCGTGGTTGCAGACACTATCAGTGTTCCTCTACTATATTCATCACATCAGCCTATCGTAGTCTACTACTGGACATAGGCCTCCACAAGTTCGAGCTGAAATTGGCGTGAACTCATGTGTTTTGCCCATAGTCACCACGCTAGGTAGGCGGGTTGGTGACCGTTGGTATCTAATATATTATGTATGTATTATACATATAAACTTTCCTCTGGAATCATTCTATTTACTAAAGAAAACCGCATCAAAATCCGTTGCGTAGTTTTAAAGATCTAAGCATACAGACAGCGTGAAGCGATTTTGCTTTATACTATGTAATGATAAAATTAACCACAATTGCGTTTTACTAATGTGAATATAATTTAAAATCCATAATGTTTAAAAATATCAAAAGCAATCTTTAAAAGTCTGACAGATTTAATACTTTTAGCATTAAAATTTTAAAAAAACTTTATTATGGTAGGCATTAACATAAAATAACAAAAATGTTATATCAAACTTTTATAAACCTACTTAAAAAGAATTAACCACTCCAAGTATTATTCTCTCAAGAAAATAGGAATTACCAACCTTCCAAACTTAAAAACACTTAAGCAAAAACTTTTCTACCAACCAATTAGTGTATTTTATATATTAAATTAATTAAATGTTACTACTGCCCACTTTATCACTCCAATAAAACTCCCTAATGACTGACATCGTAATGAACATATCATTTAAATACTCCGAACTCTGTACAATGAACAACGATTTGCAGCAGTATTTGCGAACATTTTATTTATATGGTAGTAAGGTTTAATTTGGATTAAGCTTTTGTTGCTTAGTTGTAAACTATTTGTTTGAATTGTCAATATTATTTACATTCGACCGGCGATAGTAAATATAAACAAAATATGAATAACAAGAAATGTTATCGTTTAATGAATCACTGGAATTTTGTTTTG
Organism: Melitaea cinxia; assembly: GCF_905220565.1. NCBI lineage: Eukaryota > Metazoa > Arthropoda > Insecta > Lepidoptera > Nymphalidae > Melitaea > Melitaea cinxia. The sequence continues at coordinate 5,764,059 of NC_059421.1, read as the reverse complement.
TGATTAATTCAAGTTAGCTCGATTTTAACTACTATAATTTTACACACTTCTTCTATGCTATAGGTATGATTTGGATGAAATTATGTATCATAATTGTGTTTGCTCGCAAACGAAAAAAAAAACTGACTTCAATTACATAGACAAGTTCATGAAAAAAATTAACAAGCGCACTAATCGTTACTACGATTTTCGAGGGTTTCTCTCGATGTCTCTGGGATTTCACCATCCTAGTTTCCTTATTATGATACTACCCTTGGGATCTCTCCTTTCCAACAAAAAAAGAATGATCAAAATCGGTTCATAAGCGACGAAGTTATCCCCGAACATACATTAAAATATATATTCCGTCGAATTGAGTAATCTCCTCCTTTTTTGAAGTCGGTTAAAAATCAAATATAACTTTATTCAAATAGGCTTCAAAAGCACTTTCTAATCGTCTTTTTTTCTTTCAATTTAATGATCATATATATAAGCACAGACGATTTTTTAAATGTCACGAAGAAAGAAGTGTTTAAGAAACTTGTGACAGCCCAAAAGCCCACGAGGACCAGAACTCGGGCTCTGGATCTAGGTTATAATATATATGGACGTATCTTATACAGATAGTTTTTTGTTATTTTGCTACTCGTGTGAGTTAGTGCGTGTATACAGCTTTCCATTTCCCTGATTTTTTTTACAATTATCTAATAAATACTGACATGATGACACGCATAAAATACATAAGTATATAAACCAACAAATAAAATACATATATTGTATTGTATTACCATAGATTGTTTTATGATTACACATTTGTAATTGGAAATCTCTTTAATGGTTTCTCATAAAATTAATTATTATTTACTCATAGTTAGAGACAAATTACACAGTATATGGTATTGAGTTTATATGTGCTTTGGTTATTTCAAATAAAAAACGGTATTAATTATAGATATCATTAGAAGTAGTAGCTGAAAAAATATATTTCTCGTCTAATTGACAGACATTGAACACTAGCAGTAATTTTATGAGCGCAAATCAACACGAATACTTTTTTAGTAGAGTGGGTTATTAGTAACGTTATAATTAAGTCGTACAGTGTATAGGTATGTTTATGATGCAGTATAGGGTATGCTTATTTTCAAATAATTTAGATTTTACGAATTGAAACAAGATTTATTGAATTCACACCCGTATAAAATTCAGCGGCTCATTGGTCCTCTGGCTCACCGAAGAAAAGATGCCAGTCTAACGGTCTTTTACAGATTGTACTTTAGGGAGTGTGCCCTGGAGCTGCACGAGCTCATACTTCTTTCTTCCATCGGACTTTCAGACGTATCGCAGGCTTTCATCCCTACCTGATTGATATACCCTTCATATGTACAAAGTGCTTCGAATCATCTTTTTTAATGAGTACAGCCAAGGAATGGAATTCCCTGCCGCCGTCTGTATTTCCGAGTTCATACAACCCGAACATGTTTAAAGCGTGAGTGAACAGGCTTGCTCAACAGCTGTGCTCTAGAGCTAGACTGGAGTCAAGAGTAAGTATAACATAATAAAAAACAAACACCTAACCTAACCTAACCCCTTACGCATACCCAAAAATTCTTTGTACTTCGTAGAAATTAAAAATGAGTTACCATATCAAAATAAATAAAATAATAAGTCTGGATCATTTTAAAATGATTTTTAGCTTGAATTCAATTTGCACTTTAATAGAAAAATTTATAGGACTTCGAAGTCTATAAAAATGTTATACGTTCATATAAAGTATACTACTCGTGTCGTAAATTCAGTCGCTTACGGAAAAATTTATTAGATATATTGAAAAATTTATAAATTTAAGGTTTAGTGGATTTAACTGATTTTCAATAATATACCCATATATTGTTATTTTATTATTACAATGTTGCTATTTGCTTTACGTATGTTTTCTTATAATTCTTCTTTAAGTATTAAATTGTTAAAATCCGAAATTTTTTCTTCAGTTCTAAAAGATTGCAGTGATTTATTGTTTACTAAGCTGATATTTATTTTGTAAAAATACCTTTTTTGCATTCTAAACAAAAATGTAAAAAAAAAACGAGTGTACTTTAGATCATACGACTAAAATCAGACTTCTTTAGCTCCATCTAATTTATATCTCCCTCTCAACTGCTGTTTGCTTCGCCCGATCACACTTTTCGTAACGCTCTCGTCACGCATTCACCAGCTTACTCAGCAAGTCAAGCGTGCGTAAAGAAGTTTTACTTTAAAAATGTTGTTTTAGACTTATTAGCTATAAAACATTACGTTATGACTTACGGCAGCATAAAAATTTTTGCCAGTGTAAAAATTATGAATACCTCGGTACATCTATAAGGACAGATATACTCTAAATATTGTAGAAATCATACAAAGAGGTTTTTTTCTAATCTGCGATATTGTAAACTCATACTTTAAGGTCATTTGTGTTAGAGTATTTTTCACAGATCTTCGTCGTTTTTTTTTTTTTTTTTTATATCACTAGGTTGGCAAACAAGCGTACGGCTCACCTGATGGTAAGCGATTACCGTAGCTTATAGACGCCTGCAATACCAGAAGCATCGCAAGCGCGTTGCCGACCCAATCCCCAATCCCCCAGGAGCTCTGGTCACCTTACTCACCAACAGGAACACAATACTGCTTGAAAACAGTATTATTTTGCTGTGATCTTCTGTAAGGTCGAGGTACTACCCCAGTCGTGCTAAGTAATGAATAAAATTGCTAAAAAAGTAAAGAAATAAGAGAAAAATAATATTAACTTTTATTTCATTCCAATAAATTTTTATATATTTTTTATGTAAACTAACAGTACATAATAAATTTTATACATAGCACAGACAGGCTATGGATAACAAGAGTCTTATAAAAATACGTGTGAATTGTAAGGGTATAGGGATCAGATAGAGTAACTTTAAACTTTTTAACTGAGATTGGGAACAAAAGGAAATATCTGGATTAAGATTTCAAATATCAATATAATATAATGTTCTTGGTGTTGCAGGCGTCCATAAGGTACAATATCCGCTTACCATCAGGCGTAGCGTACGCTTGTATGCGACCCTAGTAGCTGAAAAAAAAAAAACTAGCTTTAATGTAGCAAAAAATGAATGGCTAAATAAATTTGGCTAAATTTACTTTTATTAAAGGTTGCCTGGAAGAGATCGCTATAAGCGATAAGGCCGCCTTTGCATACATTATTTGTTTTTGTATCTAATCTTTCTAAAATGTATCTTCTTTTTTGTGAGTGCAATAAAGTTTAATAAATAAAACTAAAATAAATAAGAAAATTGTCCTCCCGTGACCTTAGTTGCTGTAAAGTATCCGAAACGTTGGGCATATAAAAAACCTAAATTATAATTTAGAAAATTGCCCAAAAAATTGAGAAAAAAAGATACAATAATTACTTCAACTTTACGCGTTAGACGGTCAAGACAGAACAACGTCTGTCGGGTCAGCTAGTTCTAAATATAAATGCGGCATTATATACATTTGTTTTTCACAGTTCCAATTTGCAATATTTAAAATTAAAACAATTAAAAACCTAAAATCAAATAGAAGTTTTTAATAAAAGAATTCGAGAGCTTGAACTGTAAACTAGTATAATTTGCAATTGTAAATGCCTTCCGATCACTCGACTGGTTTTTTTAACTTGTTGAAGTAAGAACTCCTTTTACGAACTATTCGACAACGTCTAAAGTCCGACGAAATGAAGAAAGTTTGTTTTTAACTTGAGTGAAACTATGAAATGGCGGAAATGAACATTTTCGATCACAAATACTTTTTTATTGGAATTATTACATAACCGTTGAAATTTTTGACGATGCGCTAGCGTAGCGGTTACAGCACTGGTTGTTGCGCTGGCGGTCGCGGGCTCGATCCCCGCTCACGATAGACATTTGTATTGGCCATATAGATGTTTGTCTGGGTCTGGGCGTGTGTGCTTGTGTCTTGTGTGTGTTTCCGGAGCCCCAACATAGGAGCAAATCCTCCTGGGGGCCGTTGAGTGTGTGTTTAATTATTTATTATTATTATTTATTTTTTCGTCAGTTCTTACAAATCTTTCGTCAGTTCTAAATCAGCTAACAATGATGTTAGTTCATTTGAGAGAGTACATTTATGAAAGAAATAACTGCAAAAGGGATACTCAAATGTTACTAGAATCTAATAAAACCTGAAATATAAGAGCTTTATTTTAACATTTGTATGTTATATATGTGACATTACTATCACACGATCATGATTCATATTAATATATTGTTTTTTTTTTAGTTCACAATAAGTTCTTTTTAAAAAAGTAAGTTTATATAAAATTACTACTACTACTACGCTACTATCGCTTCAAATTATGTTGACAGCTTGGCGAATTTGTAACAGTTCTAAATTTGCAACTATTTTGAATTAAAAAAAGTATGGATCAATTAATAGCATAAAGGTAAATGTCAGTGTTTCATCTCTGTTGTATATACTCATAACTATTTTTTTTTGTATTCATAAATGAATAAAGAATATTAGTAATTTCTTTTTCTAGTAAAAAATGTGAAGGGAAAAAAAGCATAAATAAAACATGACAAGAAAAATACCCACGTCGTTACAAATAAAAAATTCTTAGATATAATTTGTCAATAGTACAAAAAATATAAATTATTAACATTAAGGACCGACCGAAATTTCTGTTTCAGTTTTGGTTTCTGCCACTTTCGGCCAAAAATTCTAGTTTTTAAAGGGAACCTTCTTTAGGCGCGTGAGGGTAATTTTTTTACGGATGAAACGACTACGTTTTATCGAACAACGCTTAATGTTGTTTTTGGTAGGTAGAGCCACCTAGCGCGTACTATAGAAACTACTAAGGTTGTTACATTAATATCGATACTATTGCATTGCAAACTGCCTAGATGGCGCTGTAACGAAAATCTATAGCTTTAGATTTATATAAATATAAACGAGACGTTTGCCAAAGAAGTTTCATTTCTGACATGTTGTGTCCTTTGTACGCGCACACTTTTTTTTAACATAGGCATTTGTGACATATCAAAGTATATATAAGGCACTTAAACGAATAAAAAATGCCAAAGAACTCCTTAATTAAGTCTATACATAGGAATATATCAGTCAGCACCTTTTTAACCGCCTTCCAAAAAAGGAGGAGGTTCTAAATTCGACTGTATTTTTTTTATGTTGTTACATCAGAACTTTTGACCGTGTGGACCGATTACGACAAAAATTTTTTTAATCGAAAGGTGGTGTGTGTCAATTGGTCCCATTTAAATTTATTTGAGATCTAACAACTACTTTTCGAGTTATATCTCATAATGCGTTTTTACTTAACGCTTTTTTCGTCGACCTACGTTGTATTATACCGCATAACTTTCTACTGGATGTACTGATTTTGATAATTTTTTTTTTGTTGGAAAGAAGATATCCCTAGTTTAGTACCATGATAAGAAAACCAGGATCTGATGATGGGATCCCAGAGAAATCGAGGGAAACTCTTGAAAATCCACAATAACTTTTTACTGGGTGTACTGATTTTAATAATTTTTAATTTAATCGAAAGCTGATGTTTGTCATGTGGTCACATATAAATTTTATTGAGATCTGATAACTACTTTTTGAGTAATCTTTGATAACGCGTAGTTACTTGACTATTTTTTCGTCGTTCTACGTTGTCGATTACTCGTCGATGTAATTGAAGTCGGTTTTTTTTTTCGTTTGCGAGCAAACACAATTATATTTTAGTACGTTCGTATTACTAATTTTAATAACACTATGACAACAAATTAATTAAATACACATTAAAATATCAAAACAACGAAATATTTGTTCTTTTCAATTAATTAATTTATAGAAGTGTGATAATCAATTTTGAGGATCGGAGCCGAAATTTCGGTTTCGACAAGTTTCGGCCAAATATTCTAGTTGTAGTTTCTACCAAAAATGGGAATATTGTTGTGGAATGTCGTGCATCGTTTGGCTTTACTTTAAGAATAATGTAAACAGTAACTCTGTTATATCAAAACGAATGTTGTACACACTGTTATACTGTCCGTGTGTGTTTCGCTTTCGGTATCGGCCGCAACTGAGAACAAGGACGTAATTTGGGAATTTCGGTTTAAGTCAAAAAACTTATTTTGGTCAGAGACTAATTACCATATTACACCTACGTACAGCCTTTCAAAGCAGTCCTATTTATTTATTAACCGATTTCAAAAAAGGAGGAGGTTACTCAATTCGACCGTATTTATAAATATATAATATATGTTTATCATGTGGTGACATTTAAATTTTATCGAGATCTGATCACAAAAAAAAATTCGCAACAAGTAAAAGCACTTCAGTCGATTGGCTAAGAATTTGTAACGTATGCAAACTTTACACACAACGCAGTGTTTAAATTATACTTACAAGTTAGCGGTAATCTTGCGAACTGGTCGCGCGACTCTGCGGCGCCGGTGCTACCCGAATTAACAGGTATAAGGTGGATGTGTCACACCATGTCGTACTAGGTACTAACTATTCAAATCGTTTTTTTTAAATTTAAAGGACTTAGCGCGACTATTATTTAGAAACTCACTAAAGGAGCTACTTAGGTTTTTACCAACTCCGCAGTCACCCGCTATCATAGCGCCTGAAAAAATGCTGAAGTTTAAAAAATAAAAAATGAGTTTACTCCTTCAGATCGACTGTCTAAATAGGGACAAAAAAGGTTTACTATTCTAAGATAAAGATTAATACCATATAAAATGGTAAATAAACGAATCAATTAACGCCATCCATCGGAACGCAATAGAGTTTCGATAGATGGCGTTACAAACACGTAACGAGTTTATCCGCTCAGTAGATTTTAATCCAATGCTCCATTTTTTTATACCTTATAAAAAAATCGATTTTTAAGAATTAAACTCTAATAATCGCGGTAAGTGACGCATAATCAAAATTGTTCATAGTGAACGTGTAAGTATAATACTTATTTTCATACCTTCTTTATTATTATTTTTCTATTTAATTTAAGCCATATAACAAATCGCTAGTGACTATTAACATAGTCGGAACTGCAAAATTGCATTTTTTTGTTTATTTCATAAAACGTTCCCAAATGACCAAGTCTATCATCAGCTGAAGAGAAATTTTTTATTTTATGCATAGTTTTTGAATTACTTAATTTAAAAATGTCGGATATTACCTGGCTAGCTCGCTAACAATGTCAGATGATAACTACCAACGTTGTTAGCGGTGCGCAGGAGCGGGTGAGTGCGCACGATCTCCCACTTCAGACTATGTTAGCGGGACTAACTGATGTTGCTATGACACTTGTTTTTTTAGGACATTTTATTGTTAATCCTTTACTTTATAACACCGTTCACAATGTCTAGTAGATAAGCACGTTTAATCAAACTAGCTACTGGACGTGGTAAACAAAAACATAGTAATAGAAGTAAAAATGCCGATGAAAACATTTTGAGCAAAGCAAAACCTAGTGAGAAACAGGTATTAATTTTTACTTATTATATTACTTTTACGATTTCTAACAATAAAGTTCATAGTTTAATACTTTTGCAAATTTAATAATAGATAATAGAAATTACACGAGACATTTACAGTAAGTAATTTAAAATTGTAGGATGTACCTCATCCAACTTTGTTAACCGGTTTTTGAAAGGAGTTAAATGTCGTTAGGACCATATCCGACGTTGTTAATCGGTTTTCAATATGAGTTAAATGTCATTAGTACCACATCTGACGTTGTTTATCGGTTTATCAAATGGATTCAATGACGGTAGTACCATATCCGACGTTTTCAACGTTTTTTTTAATTAATTAAATGTCGGATATATTACATTTAAAGTTCTTTGAGGTTATGCAGATGACTTAAAATGTCTTTAGTACCAAATATAACACCCAAACATATAAAATAGTTAATTTTAACTGTTTTTTTTTATTATTTCCTATTGAGTTTCTAATACCGAGAACTTTTCAAGATGAGTGAACTCAATTTTTTTTATATATAACTAGATCACCCAACAAGCGTAAGGCTCACTTGGTGGTAAGCAATTACCGTAGCTTAAAGACGTCTGCAACCTACTCACTAACAGGAACACAAAACTGCTTGAAAGCAGCGTTATTTAGCTTTGATCTCCTGTAAGGTCGAGGAACTTCCCCAGTCGGGCTGCTCCATATTTTGAGCAGGATATTTCTTGCCCTGCCTTACCTCAATAACTACTAAGTATGGTCATAAAATTTTATTATTTCCATCCAGACCATAAAAAGTTATAGTATGTAATGTTCTTAACTACAATATCTGCAGGTAAGCGCATCATCTCACTACATAATGGAAAAAATTTGAGGAACGAATTTCAGTTTTAGTAGATCAACGTGGCAAATATTAGCACAAGAACTGAATTATAGATAAAGAGATGACGAGAAGTGTGTGTGATGATGTCAAATCGTTTTCATTGATTGTATCATATTGTGTCAGCAAAAATTCAAAGAAACTATATATTTAGAAGGTGTGGATAGTGCTTCTCGAATGTATAGCATATACACGGAATGATTTGATTCTAAAAAAATATAGTGACAAAGCAAATAAATAGGAATATACTTAACGCAAATTTTAATATTGGCTATCATAAGCCTAAAAAAAGATCTCTATGATACTTGTCACACATATACGACAGTAAAGAATTACCTACAAATGAAAAGTAATCAGTACATAAAGATGAAGCTAAGTCGAATGAAGAATTATTAGCAGCTACTTTTGATTTTGAAAAAGTTTTGATAACACCACATAAGCGTGTTTTACTACAAAATGAAATTGTCTACCTTAAACTTTACGTTCTATAATTTGTCTAACAAAATAGCTACATGTTTTATGTGCCACGAAGCTATTGCAAAACGTTGTGCAAATGAAGTTTCAGGTTGACTTTATCAATATATATATAAGAAAACGCATATAGTCTAGGCAGAAATTTTGGTCCGACTATAGCCCGGGTCAGAACAGGAACGGAAGGAAGGTTTTTTCTCTATACTTGCTTGCAGTAAAAGAATTTGGAGTCACGATTACTCACTGTTTCATGGAGAAGGGTCATACTCAAAATGAAGGGGATAGTGTGCATTCAATCATCGAGCGCGTAGTGAACGCAAGATGCTATATTATATACCAGAGGAATGGTGCTGTCTCGTTCGCTGGGCCAAAGCTGAAGGTGAACCTAATGAAGTTAAAGTGATAACAACTCCAGAAATATTGGATTTTAAATCCTTGCTTTGAATTATATTAATTACACTGGACACATATGAAATATGTAACAGTTATGACACAGTTTTGACAGAATTTAATATAAATATAATTTTTAGGACGCATTTAAGTGACTAATCCCCAAAAGATATCACAATTTTTATTAGAATTCTATAATGTATCGGAAGGAATCTTCTTCGATGAAGAAGACTGATTTTCATTGATTAATCTAAAACATATTAATATAAGTCTTAGATTTAACCAAATCTTTGATTACTACCCAAGTGTCTTATTAAATCTAGATAATTATTATAGAAGATTTTGTGTTTTGTTTAGTGGATTTTAGTTATGCCACCAATTGTTGATTGTCAATAAGAAGATTGATTTGATTTAGTTAATCTGAATATTACTTAAAAAAAAAAACAAAAGCTGTAAGTATTTGTTGAGTTATTTCATCATCTCAGCCGATCACAGTCCACTGCTGGACATAGGCATCCATAAGTTCACGCCAAATATGTGAACTCGTGTGTTTTGCCCATAGTCACCACGCTGGGCAGGGAGTTGGTGACCGCAGGGCTGGCTTTGTCGCACCGAAGACGCTGCTGCCCGTCTTCGGCCTGTGTATTTCAAAGCCAGCAGTTGGATGGTTATCCCGCCATCGGTCGGCTTTGTTAGTTCCAAGGTAGTAGTGGAACTGTGTTATCCCTTAGTCGCCTCTTACGACATCCCCGGGAAGAGGGCTAGGGTGAGAGGGTGGTTGAGTTATTTAAGTCAAAAGAAATATTTTGTATTTATTTTGACGATTTCCTTTATTCAACAAATTTTTCTTTGTTATTTCTAAATAAATATATTCACTTTTTTAAATTTTTGGTGTTTGTTTTTTAGTAATATTTACATACGACATACATTTGTTATAAATACTAACAATGAACAATGACGTAAATGGAACTTCCGACAAGCAATCATCAATTTCGTACAAGCAACAATGTCGGTTGTGGTACTTCTGACAAATCAGTATTAGTCTTAACCCGTTAAAAATGTAACAAGTGACTTTTCTCATATTTACACATTAAATACCGGCTAGTAATAATATTATCCAAAATATAAATAGCCTGTACAGCATTACTCTAAAATTTTATGACCCTGCTTAAAATGAGTAAAAAGATACACGCAATTTACACTTTGAATCGCTCTCCTGTAAAGTTGCTGTTTTTCACATCCGACGTTTTTAATAGTCATGGGCGAAATGTTCTTGTGTGTAGTGGTACGTGTGCTATGTACGCTCTTAAACACCGGCGTTTTGTGGGTTCGATTCCCCCTCGCGATGGATATTTGTATTTGTACAAGTATTTTTCAGTTTTGATGACTTTAAGAGTCTCCCCGTCGTGCCTCGGAGAGCACGTTAAGCTATCGCTCTCGGTTGTTATCATATACACCTGTTAACGATCGTTACTCACAGTAGTGAGTGTGGCCGTGTGGCCAAGCCGGAGTGCAGTAGCGTGGTGGATTAAGCTCCGACCCTTCTCATATACAGAGAAAGAGGTCCAGCAATGACATATTATCACAGTAGTAAGTGTGGCCGTGTGGCCAAGCCGGAGTGGAGCAGCGTGGTGGATTAAGCTCCGATCCTTCTCATACATGGATAAAGAGGCCCGTGCCTAGCAGTGAGATATTATAGCCTAAATAATTTAACCAATGTCAGTTTTATTTATGCCATTGTCACTTGCAATAGCACACAATATTAAAAAAGAGTGTGTTTATATGTGTAAGAGTGTAATATAAACTATTCGGTAATCTAATGAATAAAAAAAGTGCGCGCGTACAAAGTACACATGTTAGAAGTGATATTTCTTTGGTAAACCAATTTTTAAGTCTCGTTTATATTTATACAAATCTAAAGCTTTAGATTTCCATTCCAGTGCCATCAACGAAAACGTTGCAGTTTCATCAAAACGTTGCCGTTTCATCCGTAAAAAAATTGCCCTCGTACGCCTAAAGAAGTTTCACTTCAACAAAATTTTGATGATATTTTTGCAAACGCATTTTCGTTTGAAACTCCATATTTTGATTTTCGTTTGCTCTCCCAATGGATTTGTTCTCGATTTCGGGATAATTTTTTTTATCCTAGCTGGATTGGACTAAAGTTAAATAGTGTCTAGTTTCGTTCAAATCCATTCAGTATTGATATGATATGCAACCTGAATAAAGAAAGACAATACTGAAAGAAAAAATGTTATTAACCGACTAAAAAATGAGGAGGAATCCTAATATATTTCTTGGATTGTTGTTTTGTGAGAATGTGTATGTATTTTTTGTGTTACCTCTTATGATGTGTATCGTCCTATACCTACTTATCGAGGTAAATAGAATAATTAATACAGACAAAATAATGCTAACAATACTGTCTTAGCTACTGTAGTAAAAAAATGCCTAGACGTAACAATTAATAACCACGTAAAGAAGTTGCCTCGCTTCGAATAAATTACTCTGACTCTCCGTGTCAGACAAAAAAAAACTTCATCTTAATAAAAAAATGCATTAAAACATAGATAGATTCTTTAAAAATTATATACCTAACAAAACTTACCAAATTATATAATTAACATGAGATTACTTTAACATGTCCACGCTATTGCTCACCTGCATCAAAATCGAAGAACATGCGTAGGAGTCGCCAAATACGGTCACGGCACTCGTACAAGAATTCTTCAAAGCTTGAAGCTGCTTAAACATTATTATTATACATGTAATAAAATTTTTATTGCGTGTCAAAAATAAATTGGAATTTTTAAAGCAATATCACGAATTAAATTCTTAAAATTGATTATTACACTTCTATAAATCAATTAATTAACAATTACAGATATACCGACATTGTTTTGATATTTAATGAGTATGTAATTAATTTGTTATCTATGTTAATAAAAGATGCAATATACTCGTTATTAATATGAATAATACGAGTACTAAGATAAAACGTGCTAAGCTGCTGATTCGATAATTTACAATAATTGGACATAATTTTTTTGATATCAAAAATAAATTTGGCTTTCAAACTTCGATGGCGTCATATATGTCTTGTATCATTTCTTCTAACAATATTCTCTGATATAAAACTTTGGCACAGTGATCACTGCAATTGACTGATATCTGATGATGTGACATGATGTATGTCCATACATCTGTCACTGGTCTGGTCCATACAAGACTTTCGTGTTTGCTTTGTGTGTTTCCGGATGCGCGACACGGAAATTATCAACATCCTACTGGGGTCAATAATAAATAAAGCTTTATTGTTATTATACGGGGGGGGGGGGGGGGGGAGTTTTTGTTCATAAAGTTTTATTAAGCATCTCAACTAATATAACAAAAGACGGATCTGTTTCTTATATCTGATACTTCCTATGGAACCGATTTTTAAACAATAAACACAATTATAATATTTTTATTTTCATTACAAGACAGCTATTAATAATATTCTTAATTAAATTACTGTGTGGCTACGGTACTAAAGAATATAGCCACCCTCTCTCTTCCCGTGGGTGTCGTAAGAGGCGACTAAGGGATAACATAGTTCCGCCACCACCTTGGAACTTAAAAAGCCGACCGCTGGCGGGATAACCATCCAACTGCTGGCTTTGAAATACACAGGCCGAAAACGGGCAGCAGCGTCTTCCGCGCGACAAAGCCAGCCCTGCGGTCACTAACCCGCCTGCCCAGCGTGGTGACTATGGGCAAAACACACGAGTTCACATTATTTTTGGCGTAAACTTGTGGAGGCCTATGTCCAGCAGTGGACTGTATAGGCTGTAATGATGAATTAAATTAAATTGACTACAACTTTTGCGGGAACAGTCACATTCAATGTTACTCGTTAACACGAGTAAAAGAAGCAAAAGAAGTCGCAAGAAAAGCCTTGTGTTAAGAATAAAACTAACGCTGTTAATAATGTTTTTATTACTAACTTGTTTTCTTATCGTATAAAAATCAGACTAAATATAATAAATATCAGTTTTATTGCAAAAGCTTTCTCAATATTAATTAATTAACGTCGTTTTCTTAATGTAGATTCCTAATTAATGTATTAAATAAGCCGTAATATTTGAAATAATTATTCTTTTATTTTATTTACTATTTGGCTTTATTTTTTAGCTAAAGTGTAACTAAAATAAAGTTTTAATATTTACTTTGTTAATGTGATAAATATAATTAATATCATTCAATCATTAAAAACGTGCTGTGTGGCTACGGCACTAAAGAATTTAGCCACCCCCTCTCTTCCCGTGGGTGTCGTAAGAGACGACTAAGGGATAACAAGGTTCCACAACCATCTTAGAACTTAAGAAGCCGACCGATGGCGGGATAACCATCCAACTGCTGGCTTTGAAATACACAGGCCGAAGACGGGTAGCAGCGTCTTCGGTGCGACAAAGCCAGTACTGCGGTCACCAACCCGCCTGCCCAGCGTGGTGACTATGAGTAAAATTAAAATAAAAAAAAATTATTTTTAACAGACTGTGTGTTTTTGTACCGTTAAGGTCCCAAACATGCGTAAGGTCTATGCGGCACCCTGTCTTCGATACCACGAGGACCCTCGTTGTCACACTCGTAAGTACATATATAGTATATTAAAAAAAATATTTAAGGTAACACTATTTACCATGCATTACATAAAACTACTTTACCATTTTCTGATAAACTTATCTTATTTTAATTATTATATTCAACAGATGAATGTTAATGATATATTTTTTGCACTGCAAAACTAAATTTTAACTGCCAGATATTTTTATTGGCAACCTTCAAATCAAAAGCAGTTTATTAGTTGAGGCAATGAAGTCTCATAAAATCTGTATTACCTTCTTTAAAGCTCTCAGCTCCAAATTTAAAATACTCCTCAATTTTGTATCTGCTAAAATTAACCTTTTGATAAAAAATAGAATAAAAAAGAGCATAATTTTATTGGAAAGGTCGGCAACGCGCCCAATAATATTCTTATGTGGCGGGCGTCTATGAATGTCACTGTCACCTCACCACCAGGTGAGCCAACTGTCCGTTTGTTCCCTCTACTATGCATATATTAAAAAAAATAATCATAGATTTTTTACTTATTGTCACAATTCATATAAAGTTTTACGAACGTTTCATGTTTCATTTAAGCATATAAGGATATATGTACCCGTAACACTTCTAACTATTATCTCCCTTCACCACGTGAACGCAAACTGGGTTAACGCACTTTGTAAATTAAAATTGTATATTATTATGATAATGTTACAGTAATTAAAGCGGACTTATTCCCGGGCGGTCATTACGCTACGGTGCTTTAGTTTGGCGCGCAATAATATTAGTTTTAAGCGTTAAGGGTTGCCAGGTGATATTTTTACTTATGTAAAAGTTACCAAAATATTTATGCAGACGAATCAGCTGATTATTGTGATACGGATACGTTTGTGCTTGAATTGTACGCGTTTACGTACTTCCGACGTATGATTTCATTAAACTGTAGTCCGTTCAGATCAATTTGTCTACTTATTTATTTCATTTGTATTTGTCAATACTAAAGATCAACCAAAATGACCCAAATATTTCTAATTCCTTGATGTAAGCATGAACTATATAAGGCGCTTTAAATCTTCTATCAAGTTTTAAAAAAATAATTATTAATAATAAAGTTTAGGACACAATTTTTGATTTCATAACTTAAATATTTTTAGTATGAGGTAAATAACATAAAAAAAATAATTAACAAATAAAATAAACCAATTAAGAACTTCCACTTTTGTATGAAGGGAAATGAAGAAGAACTGATGAAGGACTTCCAACTTGTTTTATTATCACTATCGTATGTGTTGATGTTTGTTCTACTATAAACTATTTTATACAATATGTTGATGGCAGAAAAGTTACTTTAAAAATTCCTATACTGGACGCACAAACTTTCTTTCCCAATCTATTTTATTGGAAAATGTAGTATTCAACTTAAACATTTCGAAAATGTGATAAGATAAACTCGTTTATTTGTAAAATATATATATTTCCAGCAAAACAGTAACATTTTAATATATTTTGATATATTTTTGGTGTAATAAAATCTACACGTACAGGTAAAACAAAAGAAAAAACCTGATATTTGTAGAAGAAATCGCAATATCTATTAGCTTTTCTTTGTATTCATATTCAACTAAACACAGGAATATTGGGGTAATTAAAATACAATGTATCTCTCGCGTAAGTTAGCTGTAGTGATTGTGCAAGCTACGGAACGTCATGACAAGATATGAGAACTCTACTGAAGTTTTGAATTTATAGCCATAACCTAGCATTACTACCTTAACACTGTGCATAAGATGAAAATTATTTCTGAACACCGTTACGTGAAATGCTTACATTTTTTTTCATTTGAATTTAGAACTAAATGATTGTAATAAACCATTTGCGTATTGATCAATGTTCAACTACCCTCTTTATATCGTCTTCCTTATAATTTCCCTTTGGACATTTATACATTTAAGAAATACAATTTACACTATACTATATATAATACTGCATAAGCCTAGAATGCTTTAAACCGTTTACATATTTATATAAAATGAATCATCATCGGTTGTTGATAGTTTTATCAATAAAATGACCAAAACCGTAATCAAAAGTGTTAGGAGTGCTTAAATTTTCTGAAAATAAGATAAGCGTAATTAGTCTGATATGCTAAACAGCTGTTTTATCGGTTAAGATTATTATGCACATAATTTAATTATAATCTTTATCAGCATGATGAAGAATAGATCCTTATAGTGTATTTTACTTCAAAAGAAAAGTACAGCTTTTATATTCACAGACCAAGAAGAGAGAAGAACAGACCAAGACAGAACAAGAAATATTATCGTGCAAATTGATAAGCTTTTGTCTCTTTGATAACGCTATACTTCAGATAGTTTCATTAGTAGCTCATAAAACAATAAATAAGCTTTTTACATTTATTGAGTTTGTTTTAAATGAGTTTTTCTAACGCTACGTAAACCCTCGCATGTGGCACAGGTAGGCGCGTGAGGTAGATGTTTGTAATTAACCAAATTGGCAACCCTCATTAGAAGCCAATTCGGTTAATTGATGAATGTTTTCCCAATAACGGGGATTTCATATTTTGAACTGATTTTAGTTACGATTGTTGACTTGGTTGATTCAAATGTATTTATTTGTTAAATTGATTGCCAACACTGCGGTTTGTGAGTTTTGATTATTAGGTTAATTTGGTGTTTGTTAATAATTATTTTGGTTATGATTTTGCCTATGTTATATCAGGGAAATTTTGTGGTAGCTTACAACGCTTGAATTTCGCTGCGTTTATTTATGTTACAGTTCATAAATTCCACGTGTATTGGTATTGTGATTTGTGGTTTCACAATTTTAGGTTAATATGTACGATTTTTATTTTTGTGTTACCCACAATTAGGAATTCTAAACATTTTTGAATATCATATCAAAAATTGACCGCTCCAGCGGGATTCGAACCCGCGTCTTCGACATACCGTGTCGACGCTCTAGCCAATTAAGCTATGGAACGATATACCACTAGAGCGAAACTTTTGATATGATGATTTTTACTTTCGGTTTAAGCGAACCGTGGCGCCGTCTATAGTGAGTTCTTTACAGAGACTCGTAACTATTCAAAGTTTCATATTACAATGAAAATCTTTGACAGGAGACGACACCATGCTATTTTTAATATGTACGATTTTTATTTTTGTGTTACCCACAATTAGGAATCCTAAACATTTTTGAATATCATATCAAAAATTGACCGCTCCAGCGGGATTCGAACCCGCGTCTTCGACATACCGTGTCGACGCTCTAGCCAATTAAGCTATGGAACGATATACCACTAGAGCGAAACTTTTGATATGATGATTTTTACTTTCGGTTTAAGCGAACCGTGGCGCCGTCTATAGTGAGTTCTTTACAGAGACTCGTAACTATTCAAAGTTTCATATTACAATGAAAATCTTTGACAGGAGACGACACCATGCTATTTTTAATATGTACGATTTTTATTTTTGTGTTACCCACAATTAGGAATTCTAAACATTTTTGAATATCATATCAAAAATTGACCGCTCCAGCGGGATTCGAACCCGCGTCTTCGACATACCGTGTCGACGCTCTAGCCAATTAAGCTATGGAACGATATACCACTAGAGCGAAACTTTCCACGCCACGCCACGGTTCGCTTAAACCGAAAGTAAAAATCATCATATCAAAAGTTTCGCTCTAGTGGTATATCGTTCCATAGCTTAATTGGCTAGAGCGTCGACACGGTATGTCGAAGACGCGGGTTCGAATCCCGCTGGAGCGGTCAATTTTTGATATGATATTCAAAAATGTTTAGAATTCCTAATTGTGGGTAACACAAAAATAAAAATCGTACATATTAAAAATAGCATGGTGTCGTCTCCTGTCAAAGATTTTCATTGTAATATGAAACTTTGAATAGTTACGAGTCTCTGTAAAGAACTCACTATAGACGGCGCCACGGTTCGCTTAAACCGAAAGTAAAAATCATCATATCAAAAGTTTCACTCTAGTGGTATATCGTTCCATAGCTTAATTGGCTAGAGCGTCGACACGGTATGTCGAAGACGCGGGTTCGAATCCCGCTGGAGCGGTCAATTTTTGATATGATATTCAAAAATGTTTAGAATTCCTAATTGTGGGTAACACAAAAATAAAAATCGTACATATTAAAAATAGCATGGTGTCGTCTCCTGTCAAAGATTTTCATTGTAATATGAAACTTTGAATAGTTACGAGTCTCTGTAAAGAACTCACTATAGACGGCGCCACGGTTCGCTTAAACCGAAAGTAAAAATCATCATATCAAAAGTTTCGCTCTAGTGGTATATCGTTCCATAGCTTAATTGGCTAGAGCGTCGACACGGTATGTCGAAGACGCGGGTTCGAATCCCGCTGGAGCGGTCAATTTTTGATATGATATTCAAAAATGTTTAGAATTCCTAATTGTGGGTAACACAAAAATAAAAATCGTACATATTAAAAATAGCATGGTGTCGTCTCCTGTCAAAGATTTTCATTGTAATATGAAACTTTGAATAGTTACGAGTCTCTGTAAAGAACTCACTATAGACGGCGCCACGGTTCGCTTAAACCGAAAGTAAAAATCATCATATCAAAAGTTTCGCTCTAGTGGTATATCGTTCCATAGCTTAATTGGCTAGAGCGTCGACACGGTATGTCGAAGACGCGGGTTCGAATCCCGCTGGAGCGGTCAATTTTTGATATGATATTCAAAAATTTTAGGTTATATGAATATTGACTAAATAGTATTCAATAATATTAACACTATACTACAAGTATTAAGCGGAAGAGAAAAGTAGGCTAAAGTAATCTAGTTATTATTTTTTTGTCCAAATGTCTAACAATTTTTATTTTGACAAATAGATTAGTTTTCTGAGAAAAAAAAATAACAAAATAAGTTTATGCAATTGCTATGCTAATTAATAATATGCAAAATAGCGATACAATCCGGAAATACTGCCAGCATATTTGTCGCCATTCCACGCGGAAATGATTTATACTACAAGTCTCTGCATAATATTTTATAAGTTTTTGTGTTAAAATATGTATTAATGTAATTTTTATTGAAATAAGTTTGAAAATTTATTTTTAAGGGCACTCTCTAATAATTCGTACAGAAGACGAATCCGTTTTTTTTTCATTTTTGTATTTCCATTTTATTTTTCCTGCGTATCACACCGAAACTACTAAATAACTCTAAATGAAGCTGGGCATGATTTAAGCTTATAAATATCACTGAGGTAGGACATAGTAGGTATATCCTGCTCAAAATCTGGAGCAGCCCGACTGGGGAAGTATCTTGACCTTACAGAAGATCACAGCGAAATAATACTGCTTTAAGCGATGCTGTCTTCCTGTGGTAAATAGGTAAATGAACCAAAGCGCCTGGGCGGTTGGCGGGTAGGGTCGGCAACGAGCATGCGATACTTCTGGTGTAGCTAGGCGTCTATAAGCTGCAATAATCGGTTACCATCAGGTGAGCCGAATGCTTTTTTGCCGACCTAGTTGTACAAAAAAGAATGTAATACACACACACGTGTACACTAGACACTTTTTCAGAAATTTAGTCCAGAGGCAGAAAATTAATCTCAAAATACGTACTTTTTGCAAATCATTGACGCCTAGTTCGATTTCGTTAGTGGACGTCGCGTTAGCGCAACGGGGACAGCACAAGGAATACATTTGTATTAGCCATATAGGTATTTGCAATGATCTGTGTATTTTGCCAATTTATTCATATGGAAATAACCATACTTTTTGCCATATATTAATTCATAAGCGTATTTAGCTTGAGACTTCACTTCACACTTTAGCCTATTGTAGTCCACTGCTGGACGTAGGCCTCCACAAGTTCGCACCGAAAGTAGCGTGAACTCGAACTGTGTTTTGCCCAAAGTCGCCGGGCAGGCGGGTTGGTGACCGCAGGGCTAGTTTTGTCGCACCGAAGACGCTGCTGCCCGTCTTCGGCCTGTGTATTTCAAAACCAGCAGTTGGATGGTTATCCCGCCATCGGTTGGCTTTTTAAGTTCCAAGGTGGTAGTGGAACTGTGTTATCCCTTAGTCGCCTCTTACGATACCCACGGCAAGAGAGGGGGTGGTTAAATTCTTTGATGCCGTAACCACACAGCATATATGAAATAACTAAATTATAATGTGATATTTTTCGCTATTACGACACGTCTTTGATTTCATGCCTTTGATAAAAAAACAAACAAATGTTTCTACGTAATGATAGTAGCATGACTGGTACGATTTATACTAGTTACGCTTAGAACGTTTCACACTGAATACGTTTTGACTGCGATTGCCGTATCGTCTCGATGCTCTTACGAGTAACTAATTCATATTATTGTATTCGCGTATTATAAGTGGAAAGCTTAATTATATACTTATTTACATATGTATGTGTTGTAACACAAAAAAATACATTTCTGCTTTAATATATAAGTAGTATTAAGTAAAGTCATAACTACACGAAAACTTTGTCATACATTAATCTATTTTACTGAATCAAAATTTCGTGTCTCGTTGGATTCTTTCTCTTAAAGTGTACTTGTGTAATACTGTTTTAAACAGGTATGCTCTTGTTTTATCCGTCGTAGTGTTTCTGCTATACTATATTTTTTTGCATATGTTTTATGTTTTACAATATGTTTCACATCATTTATTTTCAATTTTACTAAGATTAATTTTAAATAAATAATAATTTATAAATAATAATTGTGTTTGTTGGCAAACGAAAACAAAAAACCGACTTCAATTACATCGACAAGTAATACAGCATTATCAAAGATGACTCCAGAAGTTTTAATCAGACCTCGATGAAATCTAAATGTGACCACATGATAAACACTGGGCTTAGATTAAATTAAAAATCATCAAAATCGGTACACCCAGTAAAAAGTTATTCGGATTTTTGATGGTTGCCCTTGATTTCTCTGGAATCCCATCATAAGATCCTGTTTTCCTTATCATGGTACCTACATACATTAGGATAGGTACATTTAGGATATCTCCTTTCCAACAAAAAAAAAAAGAATTATCAAAATCAGTTCATAAACGACGAAGTTATCTCCGAACATACATAAAAAAATAAAATATATACGGTCGAATTGAGTAGCCTCCTCCTTTTTTGAAGTCGGTTAAAAACGCGTTCAGTATTTACTATTCTGTATAATTTCCCAGAAATAGCGACTCACCTGCGGTGCATATCGGTATGAACCTTAAATTTCGTTGAATAACTCAAACATAACAACCGGACGAGAGCAAGACCTTTCATTTTTGACTCGATTTTTTACCGCTCTACTGTTTTTAAACAGAACCCTGTAATTAGGGATACACATGGATTTACCTGCAATGTATGGATGTCGACTTTTTTGATTCAGTTTTTTTTTCGAACAAAAGAATTTTAAGTAAATGTTTATACAATGAACAGCATAGATAGTTATAGCGAAATATTAATAGGTACTTAGTTTTATGAAAGTTAACTAAAGCCTTTTTCTTACTCATTTTAGTGGTAAATTTAAAATAAAAGGAATTAATACTAAATTGATTTTATGGCGGTAATAACTGTTATCGATCTTTGTATATAAAATAAATAAATAAATGCTACACGCGCAACGGCGCCCAGTAGGATTTTCTCCCGTGTCGGGGATCCGGGAACACACACAATACGCACTAACACCCAGACCACGACAAACATCTATATAATGGCCAAAACAAATTGTCACGTGTGTTAGAAAATTTTGTTTGTAAATATTTCAAACTAGTGGCACGCTCCGACTTCACACTGATGCCATGCTGATACTTAATACTATCTTCAACAAAACATACGTTAGAAACCTATGAAATTATCAGTGTTTCTCTACCGTATTATGTATGTATTATACATATAAACCTTCCTCTTGAATCAATCTATCTAAGGAAAGAAACCGCATCAAAAACCGTTCCGTAGTTTTAAAGATCTAAGCATACATAGTGACAGACAGCGGGAAGTGACTTTGTTTTATACTAAGTGGTGATATTTATGCGCTTAGTAACAATGGCTTTATTCAATAACTATGACTGATTTTATAAAGTTAAGTAATTTGTATTAACCGTTTTGAAACGAAAACTTGTCGAGTTTTTACCGATTCTTGTCAAAAGATATTGTTTCCCACCTACATTTTAAATCTACAGTTTGTTCACATTAACGTTATCAATTGTTCATTAAATTATTATATGCCTAATTATAATTTGTTAAAATTACGATTCAAAAACGAAAGAATTTAATTTTAATTTTATTTTAATAATACAATACTTACAGCCGATTCCATGTTGTTATATCCCACGTTACTAACGACTCGGGATTCGGCGCAGCATCCGGCGATTAGGTCCATCTGCTAACAAATACGAAACTCTGAGAAGCAATTGTCTCAACTATTATATAAGATTATATGATATTGACATTTGAACGCACTATGAGAAATTTAAATATTATGGTTATAAATAAATTAAATTAAAGTTTTGATTTATAATATATTTTTTATTTATTTATAAATTCTCTATAATTATCTTTAAAGTTATACATTTACTTCTTACGAAGATTTATTCAACTTTCTATATTAGAAATCCATACTTATCCCTACTAATATTATAAATGTGAATCTTTGTTTGTTTGTTACGCTTTTACGCAAAAATTACTTAGCCGATCAACATGAAGCCTTGTACACATATTCTTGGCGGTAAAATTCGGTGCAAGCGAAGCCGCGGGTAAAAGATTGTTAGTAATAAAACTGTAAATAAATTAATACAATTTATATTACTTGATACTGTTGATAGCACTGGAGCAATTGAAAGTGAATTAATTTTAAATAAAATGAGACAACAATCCGTGGTATTTTTAATCTTTGAGTTCGAGATGCACTTCGGAATGTTTAATAAAATTAGCATACCTACATTGTGTCACATTATATTTATAATAATATGGCGTACATTAAGAACAATATTTATTTTGTTTCCTACAATATAGTGACAAAATAAGTTATTTAACGATTTTCAATAACCTATTATATTAATAAAATATTTAAAAATATATATAAATGATTAAAACTTGAACTATATGGATGATTCTTTTGAAAATTCGTGTTGTAGTAATGAGGTTTTTGAGTTTGCATTTATAGAAAAGTTGCCAGAGTTGGAATTGTGATTTTTGTGATTTTTTGTAATCCCTACGAACTCTTGAAAGAAGACATTTTTTTTGGATAAAAGTACGGTCTGTGTCCTTTTCGGAAATCCCAGATACGTGTATGCCAAATTTCATGGCAATCCATGAAAAAAAAAAATCCATGTTCAAATTTACAATGTTACTAGTCCTCCGGTCTCATCCATGTAATTGTCGATCACATATCAGGATAAAAAATAGCCTATATGTTGCAAGATCACAAACTATCTACGTAGAAAGTTTTATTACAAGCAGTTCAGTTTTCTGTGGACAAGAGTAAGAAACATAAATATATCTTCATGATGAAATGATCCATTCATTCATGTGTGCATGTGTGTATTAAAAAGCCGAGAAAAAAATTAGAGTTTTATCGCCAAATTTACGTTTTAAAAGATAATGATGCGTGGGTTTGTACTTGACCAAATTTGAAAGTCACAAACTATGTTATTCGTCAATAGTAAAAGAGTAACTATTAAATTTGTAATAAGTTATAGTTGCAAACAATATCTTATGATTTGCATGTGTTTGTAAGAATTACCGCGAGACACGCTTACTGCGGTAAATGTTTAAATATTTATTGGTCCTTTTTTATCGAGTTCGATACGAAAAAATGCGGGTAGACCTATATGGCTACTCATAAATTTTTTAACGTCTACCTGCAAAAACTTTAGTGCGCCCGTGATCATGACGCTTGTCTTAGTTCTGGAATATCGGGAAATTAAAGTCAATCGATCAACAACAAACGTGGTAAATATAAAGTTTTACATATAAATCATTGTAATAATTACTATGAAAGTTTACAAATAAGAGGTTAAATTTACCATTCAAATGTTGGTAGTGGGAAAATTGTGTTAGAATTTAAATTTGTAATTGTAACAATTATGAAAATATTAGATTTTTTTATTGATATTACTCTTTTCCGTTTAATACCGGAAGAGTACAAAGACAACATCACCATTTTTCGAATGGTTAATATTAATTTACGATTAGTCAGTCGCCATCTTTATTATTTGTTTTGTAGGGTAGTTACCCAATAAATACTATTAACATTCAAATGTGTACTTTTAATCATTTAAAAAGATTGTATTGATTGTAATTTCATAAGATTGTAGTGTTCTTAATGTGATTATTATTTGTTGAAGTACCGGAAGAGCATAAAGATGGAGGATATCATCTTCCGAATAGTTAATACCAATTTTCTGATTGGTAAGTCACTATCTTTGTCATCTATTGGCGGGATTGTCGTCCTATAAATATGATAATTTGTAAGTGAAAAAGCAGTTATTGTTTAATTATTGTGCGGCTAGCGTTGCTGCTCGATAAGTGGCGTATAAGTGATTAGTGTGATAAATTATTCAATGTAGTTAAAAGTGTATATTGCGAATGAATAACTATATATTTGAAGTGAGAAATAAGTTTTTCGTTGAGTGTTTTTAGTCGTGTCCTACAATTGGGATATAAAATAGATATCTAGGTAGGTAGCTAGATCATCAGATATCTAATTATCTATTATCTAATTCAGTAGTTATACGTGAAAGAGTAACTAACAAATATTCATCCATCATCACAAAATTACGCAGTTAAAATATTAGTAAGATTTATTGAGAAAAAAAATATCACTAATGTACGATATTTTGGTGCGAACAATTTAAATGTAAGTCACAGTACAAATTTAATTCGAAAACACGCAATGTCCATAATAAGTATTGATAGTCGAGCTCTCTTCATTTCAGCGTACATCAAAATTTATGACACAGAGCGCCTGACTGTGCTGCTATTACTACACGTACATACTATATATATACAAACGCTGTAAAACGCCACTCATCGAATACTACCCACTGGTGTATAATACTAATCCTGTACCGAAGATTCAGAAATCCAATCACTAAAACCCAGACCTCGATAAAAAAGTGACGTCCATCTTTGACCACTAAATACAACTTAACTAATTTTTTTATTACTTCTAGTGTGGCAAACAACGTTCGGTCCACGTGACAGAAAGTAGTTTCCGAATCCTATAGACGATTGTAACTTCAATAGCATCGCAAGCGCCGATCCTACCCACTCTGTCAACCCAGCGCATCACTGTGAGGTAAGGTGTTTTCAGATATAACTTACCATAAAGCGCTAAAATAGCAAAAGTAGTGTTATGATAAGATAAAGTGGAGTTATACTTATAACTCAACTTAATATTGAAAACATTTTTTGCCATATTTTTATACTTATTTTGCCATCCAAGTGGTAAAAAAATACCAGTATTTTCAATGCATTAATATAGAACGATATTCAATTTTTCGTTTTGTTCGTATTACTTCTCTTATTCTGAGTGTGAATAATCGTTTTCACAAAAAAACATTACTAAATTCAAATTTATTATCGAATAAGGTTTACAAAACGTAAACATTTATATTAAGCAAGTATTCATTATTGTTTTGAACGTTCGTTAATTATTTAAACTAATTAGAAATTTAAGCTAAGATTACTTTAATAATAGCGGTACAAAGTTTCCGTACACAACCGAGATTACCAAGTTCCTCTCAGTTTCACTCGGACTAAAGTATCTCGCTGAAATTTTCTTTGTCAATACTATGGAGTTTGATAAGTTAAATCTATTTTAAAGCTTATACCTAGTTAGTGAAACTTTTGATACTGTGATAGTTTCTTGTCCTTACTGCCGATATGGTGAGAAGATATTATGGTTTATTTTATTGACTGTAATGTTTAACTGGGTATGAAATCTATATCTTTTTAAGAAGGTTGCTTTTCCGATTGAAAAACACTTTTGATAGAGCATTTTTATGCATACCTGATGAATTTGTCAAGTATTAGATTTACTATGATATTTTTTACAGTGATACTTTCCTATAATAATTCCTTCTCCTTTTCCCGCTCTCTTCTTATCTTCTTTATTTGTCAGATATTTTAGCCTTAAAGCAAAAACTTACAGTTTATTAGCCGAAATATAAGCCCTAAGGCCTTCTTTATGTCCTGCTGATAAAGTTACTTCGTAACTTATGTTGGAGATAAATTTTATCAGTAACCGGGGAAACTGATCCCAGAGATATATTTTAAAATTTCGTCATCAATATACGTACAATCATACGTGGAGGGGAGCGAAATACGGTGCGCAGTTAAAAGTGAAAAACAAATATTGTTCCACGAGCTCACGCCGAGGTATTATAGGTTTCGTGTTTCTTATTATTAGCATCTGTACATATGATTGTGGTGTACTGCTTGTAATAAAATATTTTACACTGTTACATTTTGTATTGTAACTAGTGTAATGTGCTTATTATGAGCTGTACGTGGTATAGGGTTCATTTGTTATAAGAGGTAAGCAATGGCTGGGCCCCGTAGAGGACGGAGACACCCGCGTTAATTAGAGAAAAAAAGGTACTAAAATATTATATAGCCTACAGGCTTATAGCCTTCCTTGTGCAATGAACTATCCAAAACAAATGATTTTCGATTCGAATCAGTAGTTCTTGAGACTAGCACGTTTAAAGAAACAAAACTTTTAGCTTAATATTATTATTATAAATAAATATAGTAAGATTTGTTGTGTGTAATGAAGCGTTGAGGTATTAAAATATTGGTTGTATAATTTAAGGAAGAAATGATATCATATATTAATAATCTATAAATAATTAAATAATGTATTAATAATTCAATGATAAATAAACTACAGTAAATGTTAAAAATATTGTATCGAACCACATAAATATTTAATATTTAGACACCGTAAGGTAGAACATGGTTGGACTATACTAATGTCGATCTTGTACAACTTCAACACCATGTTCTTGCAAATAAACAATTATTATTATTATTATTATAAAATAAAAACAATATTTGTGAAGCAATATTACGAAATGGTTTACAGTAATGTTTGTTTGTAAGCTTATTTATTTTCTTGACCGCACAAACTCACGATCGACATTTATTTAATAGTGTTCTGTTTCTGACCTAATTACTTTAAATCCAGGTATACAGTTTAGTTGGAGACATTAAGATCAATGTACACTAAGCTTGATACGATACGATCTAAAACTAACTCGATAGAGGTGTCTCTACCTCGCTATATCGTATCGTTGATGGTGTGACGAGTTCCTAAGGTTGATTGTCGATATTGTATCTTTCCCTATGCTTTCCTTTCACGCCCCACACCACCAAGGATCAATACATTACATATTAAAAATAAATCTCGTACAGATTGAACCTTTACTGTGTCGTATCTATTTTGTATGGGATTGGTGACGTCATCCCATTTTATTTGTTTATTAATTTAGTTACGGCTTACCTGATGTTAAGCGGCCACTGTAGCTTATAGACGCCTGTGACATCAGAAGCATTGCAAGGAGTTGCCAACCTTACTCCTAATCCCCCAGGAGCTCTGGTTAACTTACTCACCACAGGAACATAACACTGCTTGAAAGCAGTATTATTTAGCTGTGATCTTCTGTAAGATCGAGGTACATCCACAGTCAGACTGCTCCAGATTTTAAGAAGGGTATTTCCTGCTGTCTTACCTCAATGCAATTAATGAACTGTCAAACATATATCATTATTGACATTTCTAGACAAATCAAAATGAATGAAAAATGATCTTGAGCGAAATCAGTAATTGAATACTTCAGTCTATGATTAATGGTTTTTTTTTTTTAATTTCTATGACATTGAAGTTAATTGTTTGATTTGTAAATATAATTTCATATTCTAACGTAAATGGATTGTTGTATGGGGAGTGAAGAAAGTGCATAAATAAAAATTTCTTCCTATTTTGATGTCAATGGCAAATTTATGTATGAGAAGTAAATAAATAATAAATAATCGCTTCACACTCAACGGCCCCCAGTAGGATTTTTACCTGTGTTGGGGGTCCGGAAACGCACACAATACACAAGCAGAACGCCCAGACCACGTCAAACATCTATATGGCCGATACAAATGTCTGTCGTAAGCGGGAATCGAACCCGCGACCGCCAGCGCAACAGCCAGTTCTATGACCGCTGCGCCAACGCGTCAGACCATGTAAATTAAATTACACACCGTCTTTTTTTTAATTGAGTTATAGGTATTAACGTATGTTCAATTTTGATACAATTGCGAAGTTTACATTACACCAATGGATATGTCTCGAAATTATAAAAGCAGATCAGTGCGTGAAGCTTCCAACAAAAGCGTGCTCCAGCTCATCGGCGCTCAATAGATTTATGTATTTGAACAATCTGTTGAAATGAATGGATGGTACATTCGTTGATACAATTTAACGATTCGGTTGGACGTTATTGAGTTCCCTTGATTTCCATGAGGTTTAATATTTGTTTCGGATATTAATGAAAAAATGAAGTGCATAACATAGGGTGGGTTTGTACTTACGCTGTTATAGTCTGCATCAAGCGAGTATTTAGACGTTTCGTCATCGAATGGTAATAATTTCCTTTGAAGCGATACTCTATTGTGTACATTAGTTGCATTTGTCTGTCACAATATGCGTTTGAAGTTAAATAGTTATTCTATTTTTTATAAATATAATTGTATTTGCAGGTAAACGAAGAAAAACCGACTTCAATTATATCGACAAGTAATACAACGTAGGTAGACGAAAAAATAGTCAGGAGTAAATACGCATTATCAAAGATTACTCCAAAGTTGTAATCAGATCTCAATGAAATTTAAATGTGATAAACATCTGCTTTCAGTTAAACTAAAAATTATTAAAATTGGTACATCCAGTAAAAAGTTATGCGGATTTTCGAGAGTTTCCCTCGATTTCTTTGGGATCCCATCATCAGATCCTGATTTCCTTATCATGTTACCAACTTAGGGATATCTTCTTTCCAACAAATATATATATCAAAATCGGTTCATAAATGACGGAAAAACACATTATTGTTTTTTTTAATACGATGCAACACAAAGATTTTATCAATAAGAATAAAAACCAAACCAAAAAAATACTTAAAATGAAAAAAAAAATATTTGACGTTTATTCCCATTTGCTTCTTGAACTAATTGATACTATTTATAATTTTAATGCTCAGAATATCCTAAAAAATAAAAAACAAATTAGCTTTCATTTAGCAAAAAACATTTCGTATAAAATATAAATAATAAAAAAGACTTCTCGAACCCCACAAAGATCTCTGATAACTTTATTCGTAGCACCCTCAATATTGTGTTCGATCTCACGCATATTGTATTCTTTAATTTAAATAAAAGCTTTTTTTTATATATTTCATCACGTAAAGAGACTATTTCGCCTTTTATTATAGTTTCGCTTTTTATAAAAAAATTTAAATTTTGTAATCTGAAAATAAATGTCCTTTTGTTTATCTATCCTATTTACTCGTATATTAATATTATAGAGGTAATTACGTTTGCGACAGACAGAAGATCGAAAAAAAACCGAAATTACTTTAAAACTAACTTTATTAATATTTTAATTAAAACAATTAAACCTATAAACGATGATTCCACTTCGATGTGGGAATATGGAATGATCGCTTTTACAAAAAATAATTATTAGAACTAAATCCGTGAGAACATTACGCCGTTGCTGCATTGACACTTTTACTCAGTAAATAATATAGAATGAAATGCAACGTAGACAATCCCCATATCATAGTACTACGTAATTCCTCCCCCCTTAGAACGGCGACTATTTTAGCACGTTTAGTGAAAATGTTGCCGGAATATTATCAGGGTTGCTAGATGTTTGCAGGATCTCGGGCGAAGGCTGCTGCTTCCTTTTCACGTCGTTACGTTTCCATAGATAACGTCGAGTTGCCACGATTATTCCAAGTACGCCTGCACTCAATAGTATACTGTAGAACGGAATTGTAGTATGGTATAAAGTGTTTTCCCGTACTTCGTCAATTTGGATAGGAGTTTGTATCATAAGCTGGTCCTGGATGTTGTGTAGTCCCCGGAGATCAATGGTCTTCAGGTTAACGTGAATTGCTTTGGTAGCCTGCTTTTCGGAATTATAGGGTATTTTCATAAATTTGAGAGGTTGTCCTTTGATTTCGTTATAATCGTTTACTATAGTGAATTGTTCCGATTTGAATCGACATCCAACGGGAATTGTAGCTAGGTAACTTCCTTGCAGCAATGTATAGTCCTTCTGGTTACAGATTAGCTGCGCTTTCGTTTGTCGAGGAAAGGACAGGACGTAATGTTGGTCATCAAGTTTCTCCATTGCTTCTCTAGTTAAGGTGACTGTGGTGAACTCGCAGGATTCTTGTAAGGCTTGATTGGTAATCAATTCGTGAATACAATCTGATTTGGTGTGAAGCTGATGATGAATTCCTATTTCACAGAGGTACCAGTTTTTTAACTTCGGGCATTCAGCCTCCATGTACACAAACGACATCTCGATTGTTGCCAGGAAGGGAAAAGGTGGGATTAGAGCCTGGTCGTGCTTATTCGGTACTACTGATAGTCTATAAAAATCATAAGTTATTTTAGAATATATTGGAAATTTAAATATAAAAACTATTTGTTTATTCACAAAATATGACCCTGGTTTAATGACATTATAATATTCTCTAAGATCTAAATCTAACACTTGTTCTTCTGAATAAATTGACTTTAGCTTTAAAATCATAGATTCTAATACATCTATGTCTATCATTGAATGATGTGTACTAGATGCATGGATAAACGCTAAACTATTTTCTATTCTTAATAATTCTAAAGATAAGTCTTCTATATTTTCACTAATTAATGACAAAAGTTGGGCAAAATTTGCGTATCTTGTTAAACTTTGTATTGCCTTATTTTGTAATATTAACTCTAAGGTTTTATTTATTCTATTCTGGTTATCTACTATCTGTCTAATAACATTTCCATGTTTTAACATCCATTCCTTGCTCAGACTAATATGATTGTTAAATTCAGATGACAACTTTATTTGATTATTTTCTAATACTCTAATTGCCTCATTATATTTCAACGCATCATCGTGATCTAAGTTACCAGTCAAACTTTTTATCATAGAACCTAACCCGTCTATAAGACCTCTTTTCATTCTATTTATTCCACTAGGCTCTAGAGAATGTAATTGTTTTAAAACATTGCCAAGCTTGTTAGCAAGATAGTTAATTTGAATCTCGTATAAGTTATAGGTTTCATTACTCATTCGATTTCGAAAATCAAGCAGTTGAGTCTGTAATGAATGAATATTAGTTTCGAGGTCGTCCAATTTTACATACTGTATAAATGTATGATAGTGTGTAGTTAGTTTCATGGATCCGAGTTTGAAAGGTAGTAGTCCTGGTCCGTCATTAAGGCTCTCAAGTCTTATCTCCTGAAGTTGTGTCATTGGGAGGATTGTTAGAAGGAGGATCCTGTAACAAATTAGCTGTTTTAGGAGCTCGTTTCAGTCGGGATTTCGCTATGGGGCCACGTTTCTTGGAGGTATAAATATGAATGGGTAAGTCAGCTAACACTGTGTCATGTGTATATCGTGGAGCAGTCTTTTGTCGACTAGCAAGGGGGTTTTTTATAAATACTGATTGTTGGGGTGCGTACTCCTTTTCAGGTTCGCGAGTCTGATTTCTTTTCTCTATTAACGCAGTACGATTTGAAAGTGACGAGGAATTAATGATGTCGTATACCTGATTCATTTTGTCTCTATGAACTTGAGTATATTGTTGTAAAAGTTGTTGCGTTATGTCTATGTCTGTGCAATCCCTAGGGTCAAAGTGTCCAGTCAATAAGTCAAAGGGGCGACATCTTGTGAAGCTGTGAATAGAACTATTATACGCTATTATAGCATAAGGTACAAGGTTGACTATTGGCTCGTCTTTATGTTTTAATTTGAGAAGTCTTAGGTGTTCTAAAAGGGTTGAGTGGAATCTTTCTATGTTACCATTGTCATTAGGTGAATGAGCTAATATTCGATGGTGGTTAATTTTATGAAGTCGGGTAAATTCCATAAACAACTGGTTAGTAAATTCAGTCCCATTGTCAGTAATTATAGTAACCGGTATGCCGTGGTGAGTACTGTATTGTAATAAAGCTTGTAGTATACTTAAAGCTGTACCGTCGCGAAGATGGTAAGCTTGGCCATACTTAGTGAAAACATCAATGAAAGTTACGTATTTTTCATTTTGAACTGTGAACAAATCCATATGAACTATTTCAAATGGTTTGGTAGCGGGTGGAACAACATTGAACTGTGGTCTAAGTGGGTTTCTGTCGTATTTGGCTTGGCCACAAATAGTACATTCGTTAATAAATTTTGTTATATGTTCTTTCATTTTTGGCCAATAATACTTATGAGACAAAGCTAAATAACATTCATTAATTCCACGATGATTAGTTTTACCATCGTGATAATGACGAATTATTTCTTGTTGACGCAAATATTCCTTAACATTTTCTAATTCTGTTTTAACTAAAACAAGATTGAAGGAGGAACATTTGAATTTACTTTGCAGGATCGGGATAATTGAATACATAGCTAAAGGAGGATTTATTAAAATGGCAGTTTTGATTTTAGGACTAATATACTCTTTTACAGCATTTATCACATCTTCTTCCAAATTTGATTCAGATAATTGGATGCTAATACGTGTATGAGTGTCAAAGGGCTTGGTAACTACGGGCCTTTTCTTAACGTCAGTCACAAGGTTGAAATATATCTGTCGGCTAAATTTATTGAGAGGTTCGTCAGTTATTGGGATTTCTAAAATTGGATTCTCTACACTTGTGTGAACGGTTTCCGTAGAAGAGCTAGCTTGGGCAAGAATAGTTTCCGATGGGTTACCGAGTAAGGAATTAAGTTCGTCAATTTCCTCTATTAAGGACAATGTTTCTTTTGTATGGATTTCTATACGGGAAAGAGCGTCTGCATTTGAGTTTGATTTTCCTTTTTTATATATTACAGTGAAGTCATATTCGCTAAGTCTTAGACGCCAACGCGTAAGTCGGGAATTTGGTTCTTTCATGTTCATTAACCATTGTAATGGTTTATGATCTGTAAAAATTTTGAATTTTCGTCCGAATAAATAGGGTCTGAAATACTTTGTAGCCCAGACTATGGCAAGAAGTTCTTTCTCTATTGTACTGTAATTCATCTCGCTTTCATTTAAGGTTCTAGATGCGTAACAGATGGGTTTGTCAGAGTTTAAAGGGCCTTGTGATAAAACGGCTCCAATGGCAACATTAGAGGCGTCAGTTGTCAAGTTAAATTCCTTTGTAAAGTCAGGGTATTGAAGGATAGGGTCATTTGTTAATAAAGTTTTACATTTCTCAAAACAATTTACATAATCAGTGTCATGAACAATCTTTTTTCCTTTTTTAAGACATTGAGTGAGTGGCTTAGTTACGCGTGCGAAGTCAGGGATGAATTTTCGGTAATAACCGAGAAGGCCAAGAAATTGTTTAATTTCTTTAGGAGTTTTGGGAATGGGGTATTTTTTTATAGCGGAAATTTTATCAGGATTAGGCTTTATACCATCTTTACTTATAATATGACCGAGATAACTTGTTTCAAGCTTTAGAAATTCAGACTTGTCCATTTGAATTTTAAAATTTGACTCTCGAAGTCTCTGAAAAACTTTCTCTAAATTTATTAAATGTTCCTGAAGGGATGTGCTGAAAACTATAATGTCATCTAAATATACTAAGCAAATTTCGTTCTGAAGGCCTCTGAGAACGTTATCCATCACACGTTGAAACGTGGAAGGAGAATTTTTTAATCCCATAGGCATCCGAAGAAATTCGAAATGCCCATGCTCAACATTAAACGCGGTTTTCGATATGTCTTGGGGATCCATTTCGACTTGGTAAAATCCACTTGCTAAGTCAAGGGTGGTAAAATATTGACACTTTCCTAATTTGTCAAGAACGTCATTAATATTGGGAATTGGGTATTTATCGTCTAAAGTTTTTTCGTTAAGCTTGCGAAAGTCTACTACTAAGCGCCATTTTTGTTTTCCGGATGCATCTACCTTTTTGGGTACAACCCATATAGGTGAGCTCCAGGCGGATTCAGAAGGTCGTATAATGCCCTGGTCTAACATTTTTTCTATCTGAGTTTTAACTTCCTGTCGGTGTACGAATGGATAACGATAATTTTTGGCATGTACAGGTACTTCGTCGGTAGTTCTAATTCGGTGTTTAATTTTATTTGTGAAAGTTAATCTTTCACCATCAATATAAAATACGTCAGAGTAACGGGAACAAAGAGTTACGAGGTTAGCCTTTTCCTCAGGGTTTAGGTGGTCTGTACGTAAGCGCGAAATAACGTCTTGTGTGCGAGTCGTTAGTTGTTGAGTACTCGTGCACTCAGCGTTAAATAAATCTGCGTGGGCCGGCCGGTCGAGCGAGAATATAATATCATTTGATGTCGGATTTTCTATTTCTAAGTAGCAACGATTATTTTTTA
This sequence comes from Melitaea cinxia, assembly GCF_905220565.1. Classification (NCBI taxonomy): domain Eukaryota; kingdom Metazoa; phylum Arthropoda; class Insecta; order Lepidoptera; family Nymphalidae; genus Melitaea; species Melitaea cinxia. The sequence continues at coordinate 5,729,631 of NC_059421.1, read as the reverse complement.
CGGAAGTAATGCATTCGTGGATGATACAGTTACACAGCACTTGTTCTTTAATAAAAGCATCACCTTCTATAATATTGACGGGAACACGGACAATTTTAGAAGTTCCCGCGGGGATGATGTCTTCGTATAAATTTACATTACATGAATTATACATTTTGATAGGGTTTGACGCATTTCTTGTTAATAATTTTCCTTCTTTTAGGTCTATGCGAGCTTCCCAATTACTTAACAAATCTAAACCTATTAGCCCGTCAAAGTAGTCATGAAAACGATATACAAATAACTTGATACTGTTGACGTCATTAAATTCTGTGAAACATGGCAAAGTAATCGAATAATCATTTCTAGTGGTCGCGTGTATGTTTGTTACTTCGAACGGATCGAAATTTAACGGATAGTCCGCGAAGTATCTTTCTACAGCCTCGGGACTGATGAAAGATTGATTAGCACCGGTATCTATTAAAAATTTTAACGGAGGATTCGTTATTTGTATATATGGAAGTTGTCTTTGAGTCTGAAGGTTTAACTCTATTTTGGTTTTTGTAATGTCGAAACCTCGTGAAAATCCTGCTGGTCTTGGTCAACGGTGGCTAATTGGTTTTGAGAGTCACAGGAATTATCGTCAGAAGTCATATCAAAATTATTAAAGTCATAGGAAAATCCGGGGGCAAGCTCAGTATTGTAATAGTCAGTATAGTAATTGTACTCCGGTTGATAATAGCTGTAATACGAGTCGTCATATGTCGCACATTCATTGATATTCATTTCCCTCGGTTTAAAATAATTCGATGGCTGTGGATTATTATTTAAAGGTAAATTTTTAGGTGTGAAACGTTGAACACCACTCATAGGTTGAGGACCTTGAGGTGGATTATTTCGGGGTGGTAGTCTAAAGATGTTACTACGGGGGTTATAATTAGGTGGAGGTGCAGCGAACATTCTTTGTGTGTTAGTTGGCATGCGTGATTGATGTTGTCCGGGTATAGGGAATTTAAAAGGTTGCGGTGGGGGTCCTGTAGGGCGCTGACTCATTGGGGCTGGCCAATTAGGTATAGCGGTATTATGCGGTCTTGCAGGAGTAAAAGCCATTGGGGGTAATGTAGAAGGTACTTTAGGGGTTGAAGGTACTTTTTGGGAGTCACGCTGTTGTAAATACATAACGTTCAACTCCTCTTGAACGAATTCAAGAGCTTTCTCTATAGTGTCTGGGCGCATGCATCGTATGCGGGAACCTAGCGGCTCTTTTAATCCACGTACATATGCCTGCATCGTAACTTTCTTGTAAAGGTCTCGTTTTGCCTGAATTGTGGTCGGTATAGTTTCATGTAAAGTCACGTAAGTCATAATGGTGCTAAATAAAGTTTGGCAATGATTATAAAACTCTTGTGGCGTCCGGTTGCCTTGAATTGCTATGGAGAGGTCATTATATAAGGCGGTTTCATCACGCTGATCTGAGAAATTATTAATGAGGGCTGTTCTTATGCCTAACCAGTTTTCGGGTATACCATTAGAATTAATAGTACATGCAGCGGTCCCAGTTATTTTATTTAGAATACCATTAATTAAACAAAGATTTGAAAACTCGCTACCGGGTGTATTGCTAAGGTATTGTGCAGCTAAGGAGTCACAGATTTTAATAAACCGAGTGAGGATGTTAGGGTTTCCGTCAAATTCCGGGACAAGACGAAGGGCCTTGAAAATTTCGTCTGGGTTGTATTGCGTCATTATTAAATTATTTAATTCTAAACTTTCTAATTCTAAATTATCTAACTCTACGATATCTCTATTATTATCTGCTAATTGTCTGCGGGCCTGGCGCGATTCAGGCTCCCGCGAACTAGAGGCTCTGGGATGATAAATCTTGAAGTTTAAGATTTAAAGGAGCAACACGAGAATAGTTCAAGTGTACTTACATATACAGCATTTCTGGTTTTCTCCGTGAGTCGATTTTCGGATTCTTCCTCTGGTCTGCAGCAGGTCCGTAGATTCAGGATATCCGGAACGGTGCTTGATAGCCACCCGGGTGACTCGCGACGCGATTATCGATGTGAGATATGGTCTTGAAGTCTCCCGCGAATATCCTACCGACTGCGCCAATTACGTTTGCGACAGACAGAAGATCGAAAAAAAACCGAAATTACTTTAAAACTAACTTTATTAATATTTTAATTAAAACAATTAAACCTATAAACGATGATTCCACTTCGATGTGGGAATATGGAATGATCGCTTTTACAAAAAATAATTATTAGAACTAAATCCGTGAGAACATTACGCCGTTGCTGCATTGACACTTTTACTCAGTAAATAATATAGAATGAAATGCAACGTAGACAATCCCCATATCATAGTACTACGTAATTAGGTAAAGTTTCTAACTTTGTTTGTTTGTAGGGGGTAATCTTCGCAAATATTGACCCGATCATGAAAATTCTTCCACTAACAGAAAGCTACACTATTCAGTAGTGATATAGGCTATATTTTATTGTTATTGAACAAAAAAATTATTTAAAAATAATGTCAATCAAATCAGAGAAATAGGAGCGAGATAAAAACTTTACTATGTATTTGCATCACAAAAATAATTAACGCCCAACGAAGTGGGTACGGGTCGGCTAGTATGCTAATATAATGACAACAGCTCTGGTGCAGTATTGCACAGGTGGTTTGCGGGTTCGATTCCCGCTTGGAATGTATATTTCTACTTACATTTTTTTCCATGTTGATCTCTCCACCGTGCCTCGGAGAGCACCTTAAGCTTTCGATCCCGGTTGTTGTTACAAATAGTTGATAGCGATGGTTACTCATAGTAGGAAATATGTTCGCCAAGCCGTAGTAGAGTAGCATGGTGGATTACGCTTTAATCTTTCTCCTGCATGGAGAAAGAGACCTATGCCCAGCGGTGAGATATGACTGTCTGAACTGTAGTATAATGAAGATTATTATTGTTTAAACTGAAAGAATGAAAAGACGTCAAAAATACGAGACAAATATCAAAATCGGTCATAGCATCATCTAGTATCAATTTAGAACTAAATTATACCAAAAACTATAACACCAATATTTTTAACCAATGATCACCGTTTATAAATGTTCCATTATCCACTTTATTCCAGATAAAACCGGTTCTATTCGAGAGTGACAGTTATATAAAGATGCAGGTGTATTCAAATGTAATTTAGACGTATTACTTTTTAATTATAAACAAGTGGAACCAAAACCGAAGCGGTAACGCTGATTAGTTTAAAATGTTCATTAAATTAAACACGTGAAAAGATTAAATGTGGAAATATTTTATTAGAAAGCGTACATCATCCTCGTAAGCACGGGATGTACACTTTCTGTTATGTAGGTATACATTGCTTGCTCTAAATAATTTTTTTTTAAATTTTAAATTAATAGATTATTAATAATTAAACAACAAATCATTTCGAACATTTTTACTTCATGAAAGTATTATGGGCAACACACGTGAGTTCGCGGCATTTTTGGTGCGAACTTGGGGAGGCCTATGTCTAGCAGTGGATTGTAATATGCTGAAATGATGATGATGATGATGATGAAATAATGAAAATTTTTCATATACATTTTTTTATTGTTTCTTCATATTTTTATATAAATGCGTTCTTAGTGCTACTAAATCTACCACACGGAAATCTTCTGTACAATGCTAATTATGTTTATGTAAAACTTAACGTATGTAATCACGATAAACATTACGTACATATATACTGTATGTAAAACTTGATTGTAAATACTTTTAAGCACTTTACTGGCGTAGTGGCGAGGCAAGAAAGGTTAAGCAAGTAAATTGTTAAATTTTTAATTTTAATATAAGTATACTAACATAGTTGTAAGTTACTAATGTTAATAACAAGTGGACTGCAAGTATTAAATAAATAAAATTATTATTATCATTTTAAATGCCACGTTTGATAAACCATTAAAAGTTAATTTTTGTACTGGCCAATGTTTGTAAAAACTTTATCTAAGGTTAAGCCTTGTGTCTTATTAATTGTGATTGCGAAAAGTAAATTTTAATGGGAGTTATTGTCTAGAGCAATGGGTATTTCTACATTTTTAAAATTTAGTTATAGGAAAAATACAGAAAATAAGCTCATTGATGTATTATTTACTATTGGAAAATTTATTGGTTTTTGTATCAGCTGTATAAGATTTTTTCCTTGTATTATTTATTATACTGTTTGTTTCCTAAATAAAATAAAATATTCAATCACGATCACGAGGTTCACTGCGGGTTGGCGGATAATTTATTCTTTGCTTATTTAAAAGTCACAAAAATAGCAAATACATATATATGTGAATACCTAAGCGAAAAATGTGCTACAATGTTAACTAAAATATTTTTGATTGACGATGAGTTTGTAAAGTAACTATAGATTTGAGTTACTAAGTTTGCTCGTACCAACTCAGAAACCTTTTGTGGGCTCATGCACAATACTTTGCTAAAGATGACATGATCAAATGCATAGTTTACGATTCTATAAAGAACATACAGACAAACATTCATTTATATAAATCTATATATATTATATAGAAAATGAATGGTAAATTTGATTCCATATCAAGATAGCAGACGCCAGTTGATTACTTATATATTCAAATCATTTTAATTTTATCATTAATCGGCAATTAAGTTATTCGATAGAAACTACTGAATGTTTAAGATGAGATGATTGAATAGGACGCGGTAACCAACACCTGGCGTTATTGGGGTCTAATACTGACGAGTTTTGTAGTACTTGTACAAAATGGTTTTAACCGACTTCAAAAAAAGCTGTTCTCAATTCGACTGTATTTTTTGTGTAACTCAGGAAATTTTACTAGGTGGACCAATTTAGATGATTATATTAATTAAAAGACGGAGCTTTAAGTACTTTTTGATTTATCTTGAATAATGCGTATTTACTTGACTATTTTCTCCTACCTACCTACGTAATGAATATCGACGGTCGATGTAATTAAAGTCGGTTTCTTTTTCTCGTTTGCTAGCAAAAACAGTTATCTGAGTTTGTACCTTGTTTGATGGCTAGTAATATCCACCTTTAAGTCGAGTTCAAGTCGAAATAGTGTCGTTTACATATGTTATTATAAGTTTTTTTCATTAAATGTGAAGAATAATCGTCGAAAGTACAGAATGTAACGCGCATTTTCGAAAAACTCTTCTATGAGTTTTAAGGTATAAATGAGCTTCGAGTTAAAAATCAACGCGAGTAAAACCACGAAGGTAATTTAGCCTCTATGTCGTATCTCGTCCAGTTGATGCTTATATTAATAGGGCCTAAGATTTGTTTACGTTGCACATTTATTTATTTAATGTCATTATTAGTTCGGCCTGTATCATCCTAGCTTGGTCTAGGCCTTCTTATTCATATAGGAGAATTGTCGGAGCTTAAGTAATATCAGCACTAATATTGCGAAACTTGCTAAAACTAAACTATTCAAAGGTCATAAAACCTAACTAACTTATAACAACGGAAATTGTAATAGCGATAAATATACGTGACACGTGTAAAATCACGAAAGACGTTCCTGAGTTATATTGTTCAAGCAAAAAGGTTGTACCAATGCACTCAGTACTACCGCATCCAAACAATACATCAAGATACATTTATATATGATAAAATTCTGACTGTTTGTCTGTAGATAAGATGTATTAAAAAAATATACATAAGATCGTCATAGAGGTAATAGAAGTCTAAAACATTATTTTTATGGCATTTGTCCGTCTGTATGTTGACAACTTAAAACCTGGTACCTGTTTTTGCTTTAGCCTGTAATGTCCCCCTGCCGGGCATAAACCTCTTTCCCTGTAGTTGTTGATCCACTGCGGGTTAACCCACATTGGAAAAGCGTACTGAATTAAACTCTGATCTTTCTCCTACATGGAGAAAGCGGCCTATGTCCAGCAGTGGGGTATTACAGGCTGAATCATCGCGTATAAAACAAAAATACAGGAAAGGTCCTCCTTTTCTTAAATTTATTTAATAAATCCAACCGAAGTAGCGGGCAGAGCTAGTGGTAAACATATTCCAGTCACGTACAACCCACGCCAAGCATAAGCTCTGTCTCCTGTTATTTCAATCGATGGCTATTTTATTTGTCTTCTGTTTATCGATCAGTTCTTCCCTACCCCTTATCACTAAATTGAATTGCTACAGGACAAAAGGCCTCGCAAACGCCGAAAACGTAGGGCTGATACAAAAAAATGTATATTTATTGTGACAAAAAACTAGTCGAGTGTGAGTTGGATTTGAAAATGTATATATTCTGTTTGCCAATGTTTATTTTAATCTATACTAATATTATAAATCTGAAGAGTTTGTTTGTTTGCTTGTTTGAACGCGCCAATCTCAGGAACTACTGGTCCGATTTGAAAAATTCTTTTAGTGTTAAATAGCCCATTTATTGAGGAAGGCTATAGGCTATATATAATTACGCTAAAACCAATAGGAGCGGAGCACCAATGAAGAATGTTTAAAAATAGGTGTTTTTTTCATTTTGAGAGCTTCCCCAGTTAGCTCAAAAAAACTGTTCCACGCGGACGAAGTCGTGGGCAGAAGCTAGTTTTACATATTTTTATATTAGTCAAAAACTGAACCCTAGAAATTTTAAAGACTTTTTTCTTAATACAAATCTAAACAAACAAATAAATAAATAAAATAAATAAACAAGCGTGTAAATTTTTATCAATGAGAAACAGAAAGAAGAATATGTATTATTATACACGGTTTAATGTATTTTACTATGGAATCATAAAAAGGGTTTTACCCGTATGTGTGTTAATTTGAATAAATGATGAGGATTTTGGATACAAAATTTGTTGTAGGACGAAGGTCAAGTTTGCATATTTTTAGGCACGCACTCACGCACATATGCTAATTGTATTGATATATTCTGATGTGATCTGTTTCTGCCTCTAATATACCACTGCTGGGTATAGGCTTCTTTCTCTATTTATAAGAGGTTGACTACCTTATAAAAAAGAAACCTTTTTTCTTAAAGACGACAACCCTAGCCGCTTATCTAGCGCATGATTAAACTCTCGTGCAACTTCTTGCAGAAAATACAAGAAAGCTCCCACTTTTCTTTCTGCACTACTTTTTTATTGTATGTAGCGTCAGTACAGCATATGTTGATTAAATACAATTTTTTTTAATATAATTTCCTTCTTAGGTCGAAAAAAAAAACAATTTTGCTCTTATATAAAAGTGAAATAATATATCATATGTAAAATTTAAATAATTTTGGAATAAAAACGTTGTTACATCATATGTTCTATACAAGTTATAAAAACTGAATTAGATTTTGATTGGATAAGCATATTTATTTATTTATTTCTCTCACGACCACCACTCATTCGTATTTGCAACTAACTGTCGAACGCGTAACATTTAAGTAATCCTTACATTTATTGTAATATTCCGATTTTCTGCGCGATTTATCCTGCTTGAAAAAAATCGGCTAGAATTGATCAACCCGTTCTCTTTCTCGTACTCGTGTCCCGTACTCTGTATCTGTCCATAGCAGCACATTTAACGATTAATTTCTATTATCTATTATAGGTATACAAAAACTATGTGATAAGACAAACACATGACTGACGTCGTAGATTATATCACTGATATTAATTCTGAGTGACATGATCTAAATGTCATAAATTGTTCCACTTTTTTTATTAACATTTTACTTTTTATAAATATTGATGTATCTATTAAATCAAAACTAGTTATTGCATGCAGCTTTGCTCGCACATACATATATTATACATATAGAAGAAATGGCTAACTAGCCATAAGTCTTCCTATTGTACTTCACCGTTTGTAACGGTAAAAGATAGTTTTATGCCTTGTTTGTAATATATTTTTCACTAATTTCTAATCAGGAAATTTAAAATAAATTGTACTTTCGAAAACGACAGATGTTTCTACAAAGTAGTTACTCTGGACTGGTCTGTTTATTTACAAAGTTTAATGCTAGAAAAAGCTAACAAAGCTAAAGTGTTTCTAAAGATTTTGTGTAAAACGCGGTGACTAACTAATCAGTGTCTAACTAATCAATCGGTTGGATTAAGAGTAATTTCACCCACTGCATCAAAATCAATATTTAATTTATATATGAAAATTATATATTTTTCTGGCGACACTACTTACCACAATTTGAAGCCGAAACGCGGAATAGCGGGAATAGCGGGCGCCTAGATAGGCGTTCCATTACAATGGCTCGATTCGCCAACCACCTGCATGGACGAAATTTTATTCAATATGCCATCAAGATTCAAACAAAGACCGGTGAAGATAGCGAGGGACTTTCATTAGGGTTTTTACGACTTGAATTTTTTTTTACTATTTTTTTATTTAGGGGGATAATGGAAATAGGTGAGATGGCTCAGTGAATAGAATAAATGAATCGTGGACGATTGTTTAAATTCATTTATTTTATTGATTTAAATTACGTGCTCGAATTATTGATAGATTATCAATTTATGGTGGTGAAAAAGGCCTTTACCTATCAGTGGAACATTACAAACTAAATTATTCAATCAAAAAATAATTAGTGGAACACATAAAAAATGTGTGGAAAGCGCATCGTCACACTGCACATTAACCACCACAGGAACACAACACTGCTTGAAAGCAGTATTATTTGGCCCTGATCTTCTGTAAAATTAAGGAAATATCCTGGTCAAGGTGTTCCAGATATTGAGCACGTTATTTCCTACAATGCTCATATCAACCATTAGGTCACAAGACTATTTTACTCTATGGCAATTGCTCGCTGCAGTCAATAATAATATACAATATACGAAAGTTCTCTAAATGCTACAAGGTCCTCAAATCACACCTTTCTCCCTTTACAGCAATACAACGACCTTTCAATAACAAGGAATTGATTTCACAACAGCAGTTCAACAATATCTTAGAATTGTTATTCACAATAACACATATTGTAGTACCGATGATTGCGATCTATCGAACGTAATAATATTAGACAAAGTAATTGGCTGCTCAGTACAAGATGGGATTATTAGTTGTGGATATCCGTTCAATATGATCCATGTTGCTCAGAATTAGCTGAGCTTCGAGTGATGAGATTTAGCGAATATATATGTGAACATTTAATCCTTTCTAATATGCTAATGTAACTCTTTCTGTCTTGTCTTTTTATCCGTCTAACTCTCTGTAAGCATGTCTGTAATCTTTCACGCTGCCTTAACCACTGCACCGTTTTCAATGGAATTTTTAACAGTAATAGACTAGACCTGGGGAAATATAATGTAATTATGACAAAAAAGACTAGACAATTCTTAAAATAAGGGATGAAATTCGAAGATAAAACCAAGCAACTTTGTATTTAGGTACTCGAAAAGAAGTACGTCCATTATTTGAAAAAGAGATGTCCCAAAAAGTTAAGTGTTAACTGAAGTAACTTTACCACGCGTATAAAACTAAGCTTCACGGGAAATGCTAGATAAATTTGATAGGTTTGAATTGACACTCATATTTATATCTTTTTTCACCTTCTGTGTCGGTGTCCGGGAGTACACAAACGTCCAGACACACTTACAATAATACACTTATATTTAATGAATTAAATTAATTTTATTTTTTTATAGACAAAATAAGCTATTTTATTGTTGCACAAGACAATATTACTGTTTTACTTTTATGAATCTCCTTAAATTAATTAAGTAGTTAATAAAATGGTAAGCATAGCATAGAATAGACAACTTGCTTGAAACCACAGACTGCATGATGAATATCCATAAATAAATTTATTATTGCTATCTTCATACTAATATTATAAAGCCAAAGAGTTTCTTTGTTTGCTTAAACGCGCTAATCTCAGGAACTACTGGTCCGATTTGTAAAAATTTTCAGTGTTCTTATTGGCTATCACCCATTTATTGAGGAAGGCTATAAGCCATATAATATTTTATTATCTCTTTTTTCTTAAATTAATGTAGGTAAAAACACGGGGCACATCTTGTATTATATATAATGTTAAAATACATCCGCCAATCGCTTTCAGCTTATACCATACGAGTAAACTTTAATAATCCCCTTGACTACTTTAATGTTTTGTGATTTGGAACGGATAGTTATTTTTCATTACGAATTCATTACTCATATTAAAAGGTAATTTATTAGCCTTTGTAATATTTCAACACGGTATTTTGTAACAGACTATGGCATTTGTGATTCTATTTGTAGTCAAATTAATATTGCGTAAGAAGATAAAATGTTTTTAACCTATGTTTTATATTTATTTTATAATATTATAATGTATTTTTTATTTTTTTCGAATCCATGTTCACTTATATATTCTCGTATTCATATTTGCTAAATGGTGAATTTTTAAAAGAGCAACTGTTGAAATAACACGTGACGAATGTCAAACTAAAAATTTATTTTACTAAAAATCTAAACATCTAAACATCAAATTATATAAGATAAACTAGCTGACTTGGCAAACGTTGTCTTGCCGCTAAACGCTATTTAAAAATAGGCGTTGGTGGTAGAAGGGTGAAAATTTAGGTTTGTATGTATTTTCAACGCCAAATCATAATAAAATAAAAAATAAATAATTTATCTAAAAACAAAAAAAAAATTGGGTTGGACTACCTTTAACATTTAGGGGGATGAAAAATAGATGTTGTTCGATTCTCAGACCTACCCAATATGCACACAAAATTTCACGAGAATCGGTCAAGCCGTTTCGGAAGAGTTTAACTACAAACACCGCGACACGAGAATTTTATATATTAGATTAAGTCTAGATAGAGACAATGTTTTTACAAATATAACAAAATAGTTGATGGAACCAATTGTAAAAATGTTATTTAATGATATTTAGCCCGGCAGTGGACTGCAATATCCTAAAGTGAGGCGAAAACAGAAATAAAAAAATAAAAAAAACTTATTTTATTATACTTCTACTAAGTATACGTATACAAAACCCAGTTACAACATTCATTAACAGCTAACAAAAACTACTTGACATATAATTTAAGTTTTAGCCGTCTTATGTGCCGCGTACACACATAAGCCTAGGATTAACCTGGATGCCTGCCAACCCACTATTACTACACCTAGAATACTCTAGACCGTTTAGGTCTAACGACTTAGGTCACAGAATCGACTTAGTTTGAATTTAGATGTTGTACACTAACTCTATGTACTATTAATATTGTAAATATGAAGGCTGCAATAGAGAGAATTATAAGTTATATATTTAACAAAATAGTTTTAAAACAAAATAATTTAGTGACGAAATGAATTAGTAGCAGATTAAAAGTATATATTTAAAAAATATTCCAAATAGTCCGTCAATATGAAAAAATATCAAAATATAAAAATAAATTAATTAAAAAAATAGATCCCTCAATCCAAAAGTGTTGTTGACATATTTATAGCATAAACAAAAAATATGATATAAATATGAGAAAAAGGAAATGGTCACCGACCCGCCTGCCCAGCATGGTGACTATGGGCAAAACACATGACTTCACGCCATATTTGGCGCGAACTTGTGGAGGCCATGTCCAACAGTGGACTGCGATAGGCTGAAGTGAGAAACAAAAATGTTGAAGTATGAGATAACTCTATGAATTAACTCTGTATTGAGTAATAAAGGAAACACAACAGACAAAATACATTAAAAAAAAAGTTTTTGCATCGCCAAAAGACTCTTTACAATAACTGAATATATTTCATAATAAAATTACTAAAAAATAGTAATTGACATTAAAAGTAAACTATTACATAAAATACCATGAATAATTTTGAAAATTATTTTATTGGTAGTGTTTTTACAAAATAAATGAACGAAAATTTACGCAAATGACCGAGTAAGCGTCTCGCTTCACTTGTTTCAATAATAACTGAATCATTAAGATATTAAGCTGAAGATACAATTACCTCACTAAGAGTTTAGCGATTTCATAGAACTGACATTATTTCGTAATACACAAGAATTTTTAAATATTTCGAGGTTTTAAGTTCTAGGAATTCTGAATCGTATTGTAAATAAAAGAGATGATTTTATTTTTCTGTAAAGGTATTAGGTCTTTTGTACAATAGGATTGATGATACTATTTGTAATAGGCTGAACAGATTTAGTTTTTCTTTGAAAATATATTTCACACTAAATGCTAAAGAAAACTTTAAGAGAAAACCTTCCATGGTAGAATACCTAACTCATTGTTACACGCTAACTTAAAATGTCTACTCAAATAAACAGCGCAAGTGAAGTAATTTCTTTTTTTTTTTAATGTAGAATAGGCATTTGCAGCAATGAGTACACGAAGAAGGGCATAGCAGAACATATCTTGCTCAAAATCTGGAACAGCCTGACTGGGAAAGTATCCCGATCTTATAGAAGGTCACAACTGGGTTCCTGTGGTTAGTAAAGTGACCAGTGCTCATGGAGGGGATTGGGGCTAGGGTCAGAAACGAGATTGTGATATTTCTGGTGTTCCAGACGTCTATAGGCTACTGTAATCGCTTACCATCAGGTGGGCCGTACGCTTGTTTGTCAACCTAGTTGTATAAAAAAAAAGTGATTTAATAACGCGTTGGCACAGCGGTCACAACACTGGCTGGTTTTGTTGGCGAGCGGGGGCTCGATACTTGTTCATGGTAAAACATTTGTAATAGCCACTCAAGTATCTTCCGTTTTCTGGCCGTTTGTGCTTGTATAATTGAAGTTTTCAGACCCCCGACAAAAGAGTAAATCCTAGTGGCGTTCCTATATTAAAAAAATGTTCGTTAGCTGAGTAATCTTTAACACTATTATAGAACATGAAATTTTTTTTAAATTGAACAAGTCGTCCTCAAAACTAGTAATTTTTTGACGTTGAGTTAGTGTACTAAATAATAATAAATAATTAAATATCTTTATCAATCACACACGGTCGTCTGTTTCTAAAGTAAGCAACTTAATGCTTGTTTAAATATACATACAATTAAAAAATATTTTTCGCCCAGACTCAGTAGGGTAGGGGGTAATTGTACCCAAAACCTCCGGATTAGAATGTAGGGTCACTACAAACTGCGCCAACGGGACGGGCTACTCTATAAATTGTAAGTAGTCATACATTACAAGTACAATAATGCTCGATCTCAATGCGGTTTTCGATATTCCGAAACTAGTAAGATCTAGAAGACCTCGGTCAATACGATCCTACGTTATAGTTAAACTTGTTCAGTTAAGTTTGAGTTACAAAGTAAGGATTAAACTACGTCCTAAGACTCGTGTCTGAATGTCGGAGATAATGTAAACTTTACACATATGCTTACAGGTTATGTAGGGTTAAGTTTGATGTACTTAGTTAAAGGATGTTTCAGAGTTCGATAATTATTACACTATTATAAAATTATAAAGTTTCTTTCTTTGTAGACGATAGTCTCGGAATATACTAATATAGGAGTGGGTTATTGGATTTATTGATAAACAGCAGCTTTTGAAGACAGTATATAGTATATTTATTTGTCCTGCAGCTTTTTTGAAATGCATTTAAATATCAAAAAATCAAGAACGCGACACGAACACTGATATAGCAGCTAATAAATTTAATAGCTTCTAATAATAATTGCTTCTACAAATATAATAATTAATTTATATTATTAAAGTTTTAATTTGTAAAATGACGATTCGAAAGTGCTCTTGGAGCCTATTTGAATAAAGCTGTTTTTGATTTGATTTGAATATAATTTAATCAATGTTCGATAAATAATATTTAAGTTTGTATGTTCGTTAATGTGTAAGTATTTCTAATAAAACCTTACTAGTTTATGACAATTATCTGTTTATTAATAAAAACTAACTGAGGTAGAGCACAGCAGAAAATTTCCTGCTCAAATATGGATCAGCCTGACTGGGGTAGTACCTCGCCCTTACAGAAGATCGTAGATAAATAATACTGATTCCAAGCGGCGTTGTGTTCCTGTTGGTGAGTAAAGTGACCAGAGCTCCTGGGGGGGGGGGGGGGGATCGGGGATATGGTTGGTAAAGCACTTGCAATGCTTTTCGTGTTGCAGATGTCTATAAGCTACGGTAATCGCTCATCATCAGATGAGCCGTACCTTTGTCTGCCGACATAAACAACACAATTTCAATACGGACAAAATTTAACCATTTCATGCAAATTTTACTAAGGTCATGTATACATAATTCATTGTCATGGTTTATTATTATTCTTTAATTATTCATTTTATTTGGTTGACTTTTTAATTTGTTATGATGGTAAAGGTCTTGGTCTTTCTAGTTTTAGCAATATGACTTCAAAAAATCTATACTATTTGTATTATAAATGTTTTTTTTTTCTTTCAAAATGTTGGTATGATATGTTTATTCTGTAAAGTCGGTAGATAGTTTTATTTTTCTAAACAATTTCTATCTGGGCTAAGAAACTCGCGCGAACGCAAGTAACAACGAAATACTTTTAAAACTAGAGTAGTAAGAGGTACCGTGTAATATGTATAGTCTGGTCGATTATTTTGATAATTCAGAAGTTTTGTTAGGGATAATAAAACTAGTATGTACCTAGCTGGTATATGCATTAAACATCGTATGAAAATCGTGAAATGAAAATATTACGCAATTGTTGAAGAAACCAAGCGACTAATCTAGACCTTAAAAATCCTTTATTATTATTATTTTTTTATACCCAATAATCAAAATAAAAATATATTTTTTAAAAAAGAACACTTTTACAGACTCTAATATTCTCATTACACCTCTGTTAAATAAAATGCCAAAATTCCTTCTAGAAATTTCTTAACTGCCTAATAAAATCCGATTCATAAAACGAATGAAGTCGTCTTAAAACGATGGGATAATCCGTGCCTAGTGATGCAGAGCTGTGAAACTCACCCAAGCTTGATAGGCAAATTGATTATGAATTAGCTTCAAAAATTTTACGGTATTTTACCTTTCGTGTTAATTATTTGTTAACGTTTTTCTAAAATCAAGTAACGGCTGATGACGGTTATCTGTATATCTTTGCTAGCTGTGCCACGCGGTTATAAATAAAATTAAAAGTAATAAAAAGGGTAAATGAAAATATTTATATCCAATTTTAATAAATATTTAGCCCTGAATTTGTAGATTATTATTATTTATTTATTTTATTTATTTAAGGAAAAAAAGATACAGTTTATGTGATAAACAGTGCAGCAAAAACAAAGAATAGTTTAACAGTGCACTGTGTTTCTAAAGTAATAATACTAAAGTTCATACGATATTATATACTAACATAAAAATATAATATAAAGCTGTAAAAATAATAGATTATACATGTGAATATAATTCGAATGAAAAAAAAAATAGCATTAAGTGGTTAAAGAATAATAGTAATCATAATAAAAATAATAAATGCGGCCATGTCAATCATTCTCTATATGTTGGTCTAAAAAGAATTTTTTAAATATGTTTTTATAGTTGTTTTTTTGAATGTTTTTTCTTAAATTCGATAAAATAGAAACAAAAGTTTGACATAAACTTCATTTAGATACATATACTTAAAATATATACCAATTTGTATTACATAATTTTAGTTATATTTCTTAATTATAGCTAATTTATTTCCTTTTCATTATGAAAATTTTCATAGAAAGGTTATTTTCGTTCTCTCAACATAAATATTATTCAAGGATGTATAGGCCATATTTCGAATATTACGTATTCAAGTCAAAATGATTACTTTTTGCCTTGTACCAATTGCCTGCGCCGGTTTTTCATTTCACCCATGTTGTGTGTGTATAGACAGAAAAAGAAATATTACTGTTATTTTTAATTAAAATACAGGATATTTTTAATGAATTAAAGCCTAACTTTTTTTTAACATTAATTTGAAACTTGTTCAATAGAAAAATGTTCTGTTATCGTAAGTGTATTTTTTGACACACGACCTCATGACAAATTGATTTGTTTTTACGTTGGTGATTGGAAGGTAGACTTGAGTGGAATTTGTTAATTATCACACAATAACGTAGCGAAGTCTATTTTAGTGTAATTAAATTATTTTTATTTTTATTTTAAGAAAGATAAACATGGGATTTGAAAAGTTTGTAACTTGTTACTATTATAATGAATAAAATATATGTTGACTATCATCAATTGTAATAACCTGCTTGTAAGTATAGTAAAGAAACTGTTGTTTTGTACATGTTCGTGATGTTATTTATTTATTTATTTATTGATTTATTTGGTACACCAACGATTGTTACAATTTTACTTACATCTACAGTATAATATTTAATTTATTTGTGCTAATTGCACAACCAGTTACAGGTATACTCCACATGCTTTTTATATTATGTATACAAAAGAAAATTTCTTAGAAAATAAATTATGTGCTAAACACCAGGACTAATAATCAAATAATAATAATAATAATAATAATAATAATAATAATAATAATTACAATAACCACTAAGCCTATTGGCAATTTCTGTTTTAAATCCAGTTAGAGACATGCAGTGTACGTCAATCGATCCCCCACAGCCATTATAGAGCATACAAATTCGTGAGATTGGCGAGTTTGCACCCAAAACTGTTCTACGAAGTGGACGAAAGAGTGGCTCAACCGGCTTGCGAGGCATCCGAAAAGGGATTCTACATGATCAGTTCAGAATCGACTTTTGTTGTATTATTGTTATTACAAAAAAATATTTATCTACTTTTTAGTAAAAAAACTTTGTTATGTGTTACCAATATAATAAGATTTTTTTTTACACAACTAGGTTTGCAAACAAGCGCATGGCTCACACGATGGTATGCGATTACCGTAGATTACCTATTACACCAGAAGCATCACAAGCGCGTTGCTGACCCTACCCCCAATCCCCCCAGGAGCTAATTGTTTTTAGTGAGTATATAGTAGTAGAGTAGTATTATAGAGTTGAAATTATTGACAATTATAATATGAAAAAGAACACATATTTTGCTATCGCTACACCATTTCGAATGCCTAGCTACGGCTAGAGTACCTAAGTATTCAGCATAGTAAGTGACGAGCCACAAATTGCGTTGTTATGTTTATCTACTTACCATCTGCCACTGTACACGGCTACAATGCAGATCGTCAATTTAGATTTATTATTTATTGTATGTTTGAATAATACTTTATATGCAAATGTTGTATCCATTCTACTAAAAACTAAAAAAAGTGATATAATTGAATTTAGGAGGGTTATAATACTCTTGTATAAACGGTCCACTTTCAACAGTTTTTTGTAGCTTAAACATTTTGTATCGAAGATCCAGAAACATACAATACATACACAAGTGCTTAGACCGCTATAAATATGTATGATCCATACAAACATCTTACAAGAGCGAAGATTGAACTTGGAATCGGATATTGTAAGAATAAGTTATGCAGGACATAGCAGGAAAGCAGGAAGCAGCTCGACTGGGGAAGTTCCCTGATATTCCAGAAGATCACAGCCAAGTAATGCCGCTTTCAAACAGTGTTGTGTTCCTGTGGTTAAATTAGTTTCAGAAAATCGCTGTCAGGAAAGTATCGACGACTAGTTTATCTACTAGATATACTATCTGTTACTAAATTATCGTCTAACAGAAAGTTTTATTTACATTTTATCAACATTTTATTAACTACAAAAATCTAATATTTTATCTGTGATAACAGTTCAACCAAAGTTATTAGTTTGCAGTCAAACCACCGAATCTTAAGAAGTAGCGCAAGAAAATTCCAAAAGAATAAACCCAACCACGCACAACCTTCACTGGTGACGGGAAAGTTGGTTAATTTTTGACCAGAGAAATTCCGAAAATGCGATCAAATCGGGAAATGCTACCAGAATTCTCAATACCATTCCACGCGAACATGATTTATACCGTAATCAGTCATTATTATTCCATTCCAGTTGTTTCATTCATTTGAACAAATTCACCTTGTCCCCTTCTTTTATTACAAACTTAACGTCACTTAAACGTTTCTATCTTTGACATTTATGACTTCTCTCGCTGTTGTAAGATCTTGTCTGACATTTTATAGCCTATGTTAGTTCTAATAATATTTCATATATTTGTTTTATATAGATAATTTACATGTATGGTTCATTGCATAGGTGAACTTATGTATAAGAGATGCTTCTTTCAGTCAAGTAGTGGTCATGAGAGATAGTGTCGTATAGCGGATAGTAACAGCTAAGTACGAGTAACTATGGGATATTTTGGCGGAAGAATTAATAATTTAAATAGTTCTAAATTTTTAATCTTAAAAATGTTGTACGACAAATAAATTATTCAGTGCTACATTACTTTTAAAAGACTAGCGTAGTGTTGAAACTATGAAAGTCAAATGCTATCCCTAGAACAATGGCGACTAACAGATCGTTACCAGGAAGGCCTAATATACTTAAGTAAATGGGCCATAAGCAGGAATAAACAGCTAGGGAATTACAGTCGAGGCCGAGGAAAATGCATGCATTTTATTCACCAAAAATGAATAGAAATAAGTTTATAAATATTAAATTTGGTTTGCTGTATCCGGTTTTAGCTAGCCTACTATTTGTGGGTGTAATATGAGTTACACTAGATTTACTATGCATCTTAACGTATTTGTGGTGTTGAGTGCAACCATGCTACTTACATATTGTATGAGGTGACACTCAAATCGATAAATTTTGGTTATTTAAGGTACTTATTTTGAAAGTGCTATTTCACATGTTTGCATTTTCGCATACTCGTTTACTTATTTGTCCTTTAAACATAAATTTATAAAATATAGATAACTGAATTTTGTTACAGTTTTGATGATAGCTTTTGTGTTATGACTCATATAACAATACTAATGTTTTACGTAGTAATATTAAGTTTATTAATATAGATTAACTAGCTGACCCAGCAAACTTTGTTTGCCATATATGTTATTAACCCACTTAAGCCCACCCCCACTATAACTTAGGGGTATGAAAAATAGATGTTTGCCGATTCTCAGATCTACCCAATATGCACAAAAAATTTCATAATAATCGGTCCAGCCATTTCGGAGGAGTACTGTAACTAATAAAAATTAACTAACTTAAGCTACTTTTATTTAAGAAATTTATTTGTTTTATAACTCTGCAAACTGAACAATTGAACTGAACGTTTTTGTTAAATTCCACGCGGTCGAAGTGGCGGGAATAGCTAGTTGTAAAATAAAGAATTTAAATAAATAAAAAATAAATACTCCAAATGAACCTAGCCCACTTAGTTAGCAAAAAATTGTTTTTGAAACCATGTTTTTGTTCTCCTGTAAAATGATTATTTTCGACTTGTATCACTTATCTCGGGAAACACAAAATAATTTAGCCTCAGTGTAGAGAAGTTAGTCGGAATTTGTATAGCGATACCATGGCGCAAAGAGAAAAAAGAGGCAACCTTTAAGCATTTTTATTGCGTTTTCTCGCGCATTTTTAAGCATTACGCGCTAACGCTCATTGCTGTCAGCTGTATAGCTACTTTAAATTTTGCTGTGACGTGAATAGTCCTCCACTAGGGTAAGTTGTACATATTTATCAGACTAAATACGTTTTACAACATTAGGTTATTTTTAAAAAACTTAGAAAGTTGAAATCACTAAAAATTAGCATTTGATTTTCACTATACGTATATTCCTGGATTTTACCATATGTGGGTAACTTTACGAGTAAGTACGTTGTCGTACTCATAACTTTCTTTTGATTTGCAAACACTCCTTTTCTTTGTATTTTGTTTTTATGCTGTATATATTATCAGACAATAGAATATAGGCAAGGTAGTGACTGCATATCACCTTCATTATAGTAAGTCAGCAGAAATTCTAAGGCGCTTCTTGTTAATGATATTTAAAATTACAAGTTTTTACAGTAAGATTTAATTGCCTTAGCCAATTTTAGCTGTAATTGAAAACATTAAGAAAACTTATACTACTTCAACGCTTAATATAAATTATTAACATTAACAATGATAATTAATATTTGATATTGTATTATTTTTAATCTGTACATCTATGTGAGCTTTATATACTGTTGACATTTCTTAAAGTTGGCTGGTAGATAAAGTATGGCTCTATGTGTTAATATATTTTGTAAATTTATACAATAAAAAAATAATTAAAAATTAATAATTAATGTTTATCCTCTGATCTGTCCTCAAGTGTAGTTTGAGCTAGTGTTATAGTTATCGGTTGCCATGTACAGGTCGCATAAAAGACTATCGTTCCCCCGAGCACAATATCCGGACCGGTACAATCACGGTTTTATTCCTTAAGAAATTTATACACGTAATGGCTAGGGCTTCTAGTACTATTTTTAATATTTACAAGCTATGGAATAAGATTGTATATCTATTAAACAATAATTGTGTTTGCTGACAAACGAAAAAAACCCGACTTCAATTACATCGACAAGTAATACAACGTAGGTAGTAGTAGTAAAAATTAGGTCGAATCGAGTAACCTCCTCCTTTTTTTGAAGTTGGTTAAAATGAATAGTTTGTAACCCCGTACTCCGTCAACAATGAAAATAATTAGATAATAATTATTATTTTTTTTGTGTTTATTATTCTCAGACCAAGGTTTTTATGAAAAAAAATTACAAAATAAGTCTGCATTGTCACGAGAAAAATAGAGGATCGAAGTTTGCCGAGTAAGCTAGTAAATAGTTTACTAATACAAAAAAAAAAAAAATTATGAAAAAAAAAACAATTTTATAAACTAAAATTTTGTACTTGTAATACGGATTTCTAATTTTGAATTATTCAAAAGTATAAGTATTGAAAAAAAAAGATAGCATTTCTATATTTTATACTTAAGAGGATCAGTTAGTCAGTTATTTTTAATATAAGATTGCAAAAAAAGAAAGTTTTTAATATTTCCAAAAATAACTTAAACGGTTTTAAAATCTTTCTTCTTTTAAATTTGTAACTTAACATTTTCTTACATTTTTTAATGTTAGATTTATAAATATATTGCCCACTTACATACGTAAAATTAATTTCGATAAAAAATAAAACCATATACAACAAAGTTTATATGAACTAAGTACTTAAAAAAAATATATTCTTTTTATTTAATAAAATCTCGTCAGGACCCTTTTCTAATGCTACAAATTGTACTGAGACAAAAGTTGATACAAAAATTCTCCTCTAACAAACTACGTATTTTTTCGTACAGTTAACAGTACAGTAAACAGTTCAAAAGCAAAGAAATACAATTCTAGTAAATAACACACGCATGGCGTCCATGGCTGTGACGCCGCGTTGGCGCAACGGTCACAGCCATGGATTGTATCTGTTGCGCTGGCGGTTGCGGGTTCGATCCCCGCGCATGATAAACATTTGTATTGGCCATACAGGTGTTTGCCTTGGTCTGGGTGTTTGTGCAGTCCTTGTGGGTGTCCCCACCGTGCCTCGAAGAGCACGTTAAGCTGTCGGTCCCGGTTGTTATCATGTTCACCTGATAGCGATCGTTACTCATAGTAGGGAATATATCCGCCAACCCGCATTGGAGCAGCGTGGTGGATTAAGCTCTGATCCTTCTCCTACATGGGGAAAGAGGCCTATGCCCAGTAGTGGGATATTACAGGCTGAAGCGTAAAACACGCATAGTAATGCATAATAAACAAATATCGAATACAAATTTATACCAATATTATAAAGCTGAAAGTTTGTTTGTTTGAATGCACCAATTTCAAGAACTACTAGTTACAATTTTTAAAAAAAATTTTTTAGCCCATTTACTGAGAAAGGTTATAATTATCTCTATTAATAGTTTTTGGAATAGACCGTCACGACTGAGCTAATATTTTTTTGTTTTGTTAACTGTTCCCAATCGATACATGAACTAATTATTTTCGATTGAGTAGTCAGTAAGATAGTCCTGAAATCTATTTGCTGACGATCTGTCTTAGTTACTGATTAGAGAGGACTCACTATACATGTTACAGTTACTATGTTGTATTATTTAAATTAGGGTAATGTTCATAATTTCTAGGTAAAATATATCCGTCAACCCGCATTGGAGCAGCCTGACCTTCTCCTACATGGGGAAAGAGGTCTATACCCAGCAGTGGAATATTACAGGCTGAAGCGTGATAATTTCTAGGTGCATTTCTTAATAATATATAAAAATTACACAAACGTTAGTTATATAAGGTTATCTAGTCCTTAGCTTTCTGCTTTTATTTGACTGATTTTTTTTGTGATTAAGCTTAGAAACGATCTGTAGTAAATGTAGCTTAAATTGAAGCCATTCACTTAAATCCACCTGTATAGTGTAATGAGTATTGTAAGGAGTGTTAGTAATGAATACAAAATAAATATTGAACTACAGTCTCCTTGACTACGAAAATCTTATTGACCAAAATTACAATTAACCTTACAGATTAATCAGACCAAACAAATAACTTCAAAGTTCTCAATCAGGCAATTACAAAATCTTATGACGTTTCTACTTTACCTACGTAAAGTGGACTAGTAAATAATCTATATCTCTAAAACTAGGTTTCATATCAGGAGTTTGCAAATCCTTCAAAAATATAGGTTGTATCAAAATTTTATATTTCTGCTTCGTTCGAACTATACTGGAATACGTTTGTAGTATATTTATACAGGCCCGTGAATACAATATACACATCAACAGGATTGAATTGATTGCTTTATAAAATAAATAAATAAATATTATCTGCAATCCTTTACTTCTTACTGTATTTCAAGAAACATATTTTATTTTACAAAAAATAGGTGCTTTGATTTTGTACCAAATTTTGATTATTACGGTAACAAATATAATATGTGGTCTGCTGTTTGATGTGTTTGCAATAAGCATCGATCGAAGCTAATTATGATAATGAGTGATGTGCACTGTAGGCTGTATTGACATAATCGTAAGAAATTATCTAATTACTACTCCACTAGTGTGGTCTTAGGCTATGTTTACTTCGCTTCTATGCATCATATGTATTTTTAACCGACCTCCAAAAAAGAAAGGTTCTCAATTAGATTTTATTTTAATTTTTTATTTTTATATATGTTACCTCAGAACTTTTGACTGAGTGCACTGATTTCAATGATTTTTGTTTTGTTTTGCTTGTCATGTGGTCCTGATCGTGGTCTGACGAGTCATTTTTGATTCATCTCGATTAATGCGTATTTACTTAACAACTTTTTCGTGTACCTGTCGATGTAATTGAAGTCGGTTTTTTTCTTTTGCGAGCAAAAACAGTATAATAATATAATTTAACTTACTAAAAATATATTTAAATTTACTTAACACAGAAATAACTATCTAACATATAACATATTAGGCTCCCTTGTACTGTGTCTCTCATACACTCAATTTGCGTATATTAGCACCAAATCCCCCTCAATCCACACAACACTAATGAAGGAACAGACCAAGGCTCAATACCAGTTAATTCTGATGACACATACTCACAGATCGATATAGTCTTAATAGGAGATTCGGTTCAATATCAAGATAACTCATATTGTTATAGTAATACTAGCTGTGCCCGCGACTTCGTCCGCGTGGAATTTAGCAAAAGATCATTGTTCAGTTCGCAGTTACAAAATAAATTAATTGCTAAAATATAACTAGTCTTAGTTATTCCTTATTACATCAGCTGTCAAAGTCACGTCAAGATAATAAAAAATGTTATTTTTGTATATGTACCGTGTATACAAAAAAATGATTATAATATAAAAAAATGATTTTATAAAGGAAGTATCGAATAAAATAAATTGAAATGTTCTGATGTGAAAGAATAATTGGGTACCTATTCCATAAATGATTTCGGAATTTGCCTGAAAATAAATTTAAGTTTAGAATTAAAAAGAAATAAATATCTATAGCTTATATTTAGCTTATGCATATTATTCGTATTACATTAATGAATTTAATAAATAAATATTAAAAATATAGTTTTTTTTTAAAGACTAACTACGGATTTTCTTACCGATTCTTCTCTGCATAATCTACATTCCGAATCGGTGTTAGTTTTAATTTTAATCATAATTAATAATATATATTTTTTAATAACGATTTGAAGGCTTTTTAAGTCTATTTGAATAAAGATTTGTTTAATTTTTTATTTATTAAGCAGACTTCATCCTAGACCTTATAATTATCTCTCTTATCTATTAATTGCATAAGTTTGTGGTAAGCCCTAAGGGATAAAAGAATAAAAAAAAGTATGTGATACAGGTGGTCAATATTTTTATATTTATGATTAAAAAAAAAACAACCTAAAACAAGACTGTATTTCCATTCGATTCAAAAATGTTATATACTTTTTTTAAATTACGATTCATAACGGTTTTATAGCCTACTTAAATAAAGAAAGCTCCTAGTAACATAATGTACAATCAAACAAGTACAAATAAAGGTAGCAAAAGACTACCTTAGAGTTAAAATAGGCGAAAACTTGACAATCTTTATAAAACAGACTAGGTTTTTCTGGAAGTTTTATTTTACACCAGCAAGTAAATGACACTTTATAAACTGTTTCTGTGTATTTATATTGATTGGATAAAAATAAATAGTAAATAGAACCTTAAAGACATGAGCTAAAAGAAATTTAGATAGTTTAATTTTAGATCCCGAACCTGAGTCTATTAGATAAGGGTCTTTATATACTCCGTAATTCTAACAAACAAAAGATAATTCGCCACAAAATATACTTATGAAGCAAATCATCTGAATACTAATACTAGTTTGATTCAATTGTAATAATTAAAGTAAGTAATAGTAATATTTTGAAAGTTATATTTTTACAGGCTTCCGGTAAAATAAAAATAAAATCACAGGAAATAATACATAAAAACCCTTTATTGTTAAATCCGGTCATAACTATCTTGCCGATTCCTATGAAATCCATGCATTCCTTTCATACCCTTTGGTATAATGTATCCTGTCTCCCATACGGGATACGTTACCTATATATACTTATATACTTTTTACATGTTATATATCTAAAATTGGACCTTACAACAAGGTAACCAAATGTCACACACGTAGAACATTCGCGAAGAACGTTCACGGTCCAATGGTAAACCCGAATCAAATCAACTATGTCTTGATAAGGGTTGGATCTGTGGAATTAAATTCCAACACGTGGTTCCCTATTGAAACTAAATTGGCTGTATTTTTGCATTTCAAATACGGAAGGTAATAGTACCTGAGTTCCTTTATGTCAAACTTTTTCCGGGAGTTCTCCTGACCATGGTTGCAGTAAAATATCCGAAACGTCTTCGAGGGTTTCTTTATAATGAATGAAATTCGCGTAAATATTAGAATAAAACATATATTTTTGGTTGTCTTCTGTAATAGATTTACCTTTTTTTTTAAACGTCATCCACGGGCTTTTGTTAATTACCTGTGCTTTTTACTAGGTCATACAATTTTATTGTGCTTATTCATGAGTACTTAACATTAAACTTCAGATCAACAGTGTCGAGATTGCCTGTAAAGGCTACGACCGAGGACCGACGCTAACGACTAATATCTGTTACATCCTAACAATAATAAACACATTTTCTTAAACAAATGTTTAAATGCGGTTGGTAAACCTTTTAGTTTTGTTCTGGAGTATAATAATTTTAATAAACAGGCATGTCCAATTAAAATTATAGATATTATTCTTGATCAACTTAAAGGCAAATAAGTCACAGATGAGTTCATGAAAAGTTGGATGCAGAAGGAATCCATTAGCATATTTAATGCACCAAATATAGAAAATATTATAATAGTAAATGTGTTATAAAAGTCACACATCCTACAACAATACTTTAGTATCTAACTCCGTAACAAGACAATATTGCTTTGCGGTAACCAGTGAGCAGTAATAAACGCCTCGTACGTTCCGAGCACCCTAAAGGTTACTTTGCACTACATTAGTTCCTCGATATTTTTGTATTCTTTGCTAGAATTTTTTTAACTTAAAATGCAAATAAAATCGGATAGCTAAATTTGTTTGTAAGCAAATACCGTAGCCTATGGACTTTCAATTCCAGGAGCATCGCAATTGAATTATCGACCCTTGTTTCGATCCTCCAAGGAACTCTGGCTACCTTATTCACCACAGATACACAACACTACGTAGGAACAACATTAATAATAATCTGTGATCTTCTGTAAGGTTGTAGTACTTCCTCAGTCGCCCCAATTATTAAGCAAGATTTTTTTTTCTTTTCTATGTCAATAATATTAATATTATTTTTTCATTATTTATCGTTGTGTCCATTTGTTATAAGTATTCTTTGACGGTTCGCAGGAAAGTGCACACTTGCCTGCGAACCGTCAAAGATTAATATTATTGTTATTTACTTAGCTCCAACTTTACACGCCTCGTGTAAAATAGCCTTAAGGTTTCTCTACAAACATGGAATTCCTGTGGCTTGCTTTTATCAGGATTCCCTTATCCCTTACAAATATTGTTCAGTTTTATTCCAACTGTAAACATAGTTTACGAGATACTTGGAAGAATATTTCCTAATTACTACGGTTTTTATTTTATACCGATTAAAAAAAAAAGAATAAGTCAATCGATTGGATTTATTTCACACACGAATTTTCTCGCGAATATAGTACGATTGGTTCGCCAATTGTGAAACAATTCGAGTCATTACTTCAACAATCAAGTCAAGTTGAAGTATTCATTTTTAGGTGTTCAAATAAATATAAATTTTGTTTTATTATTCATGCATATTATTATCACTTTTTTCATATGCTAATGTTTATACATTTTTTATAACCAAAAGTGAACATTTTTTTTCTTATATTATAATAGGCTTGCGTTTGATCACTATTCCACACTATGTTAAGTGAAAATGAAGTCGAGGATGGAGCACACTTAACTAGAAGTAACCTATTCACTCGCGACTTAAAGATCCTCAGGTTGTAGTTATCGGGAAACAGACGCTGGTAGAGAGTTCTATTCTTTGGCCGTACGCATTAAGAATGTACTAGCGAATCGCCTAGCGCGTGCGTGGGAATGAATGGAATTTTAGTCAAGTAAAGAAAATTTATCTACGTAATTTTCAAAAGCATTTGTGAATCGTTCTTACAAATTAAAATTTAAAAATAATGAAATTTATAAACTATAGTTTTATTTAATATACCATTTCATATATCATTTCAGCCTATGGCAGTCCACTGCTGGACATAGGCTTCCACAAGTTCGCGCCAAAAATTGCGTGAATTCATGTGTGTTGCCGATAGTCACCACGCAGGGCAGGCGGGTTGGTGATAGCAGGGCTGGCTTTGTCGCACCGAAGACGCTGCTGCCCGTCTTCGGCCTGAGTATTTCAAAGCCAGCAGTTGGATGGTTATCCCGCCATCGGTCGGCTCCAAGGTGGTAGTGGAACTGTGTTATCCCGTAGTCGCATATTACGACACCCACGGGAAGAGAGGGGGTGGCTATATTCTTTAATGCCGTAGCCACACAGCAATGCTAGCGTAGAATATAACAAAAAAGTTATTGTTCAGTTCGTAGAGTTATAAAAAAAATCTAAAATAAAAGTAGCCTAAGTTACTCCTTATTATATCAGCTATCTGCCAGTGAAAGTCCCGTCAAAATTGGCCCAGCCGTTTTAACAATTATCAGACAGACAAAAATTATAAAAAAATGTTATTTTGGTATATGTAACATAGCGTGTATACATACATATAAATTTAGTTAAAAGCGATTATTTCAATATTACAAACAGACACTCCAATTTTATTTATTTGTATAGATTAGTTTCATCTCTCTATACTCGTATTTAATAATGATTCGTATGCACAGTTCTCTACCATAAATCCTTAATAAGTTATCCTCAGTTGCATTATAAGGTCATAGCGCTTATAATATCTAGATGCGAATATGAAACAGAGCAGCACTGGGAGTCCATAAATCTCATCCCCTACAGATGCTAATTATTGCCCCGTGCATCGTTGTTAAGGAAACTTCGAGAGAAATATGCTTTTATTCATTAAATATACACACATGCTATTTTAACACCTAAATGTCGGTTAGTAAGGGTGAATTTAGTTTGACGTTTTGATAAACTTTAATGTTTACTTGTCATACATATGTACATAATGTGTTTTAAAAATTGTATTTATTGTTTTAATATTGTTATAGGTGCTTTAATTTGAAATATGTTTCTTTTTCTACTTCGTGTTAAAAGTTTTAGTTCATTTTATTAGATGTTTGTGTAATGAATTATATCTTCAGGGATTTAAGGACTAATTGATAATAGGAGTCAGGCCTATTATCATACATCTTTTTCTATGTTCTTTGGTAGTTGTTCTTTTATAAGTACCTAGTTGTTTTTTTTCTTCTCCTCTTCCTAAAAGCGACTTCAAACCCTGAGATCAAAGTATAAAATCATTTCCTAACATTATTTTATGGTATAGTCACACGCGACATATTTAATTTTGAAAAACTATTTACTAACATTCTACAATAATAATATAAACATAATCTATATATACATATAAATAAAACTGAATGTTGCTAGGGCATAGCTCAAGAATGGCTCGACCGAAAAAAGGAAAAAAAAAACAGCGGTACGGAAATAAAATTAAACAAAAAGCAGTTACAATGACAGCATGCAAAGGCGGTCTTATTGCTTTAAGCAATCTCTTCCAGACAACCCCAGGTAAAATGAGATTATTAGTAACATAGTGCGGGATTGTGCAAAAGTAGATAAATATAAATAGAATTATAAATACATAAAAGCATATATACATACACATATAGAAGAATAAGATAAACATACAAAATCATGAGAATAAATAAATTTACGTAAACCATACGTAAGAATATAGGTACATATATTACCTCGGAGGACCCAGCGCCGCCTGCAGGCAGCTATATTCCGGAGTCTGCCGGAGCATGGCGACGTACGGTGTCCCGGTTTGGGCGGATCGCCTCACTGCGAGGAATAAGGCCGCACTGCGGTCGGTGCAGAAGATCAATCATCGCGGTGAGGGTGATTCGGGGGTATCGTACGGTATCGTGGGCTGCAGCTACTGCTCTAGCTGGCGACCCCCCGTGGGAGCTCGTGGCGGAGGTCCTTGCCGAGACCTACTCATACGTCTCGGGTAGGAGGGCTCTCGGTGAGAACCCCACGTTGGACGGGATCCTACGGGTGCGCCGGATGGGGCAAGAAGCATTAATGCGGAGGTGGGGGGAGGACCTGGCGGAGCAGCCGTATGGCACTCGTGTAACAGCTGCGTTGCGCCCGGTCCTTGAGCGGTGGATGCGCCGTAAGCGCAAGTCCCTCACCTTCCGTCTGACGCAAGTTCTCACCGGGCACGGCTGCTTTGGTGAATACTTGTGTCGGACGGCCCAAAAGGAGCCGACGACTGGATGTCACGATTGTGGCGCGGCGGTGGACTCTGCCCAGCACACTCTCGAGGTGTGCCCGAGATGGGCGGCGCTGCGTCGCGATCTGACGACAGTCCTCGGAGAAGACTTGTCACTGCCGAGCATCATCACCGCGATGTTCGGCGACGACGAGTCCTGGACGGCGATGGTCTACTTCTGCGCGACAGTAATTCTCCAGAAGGAGAAATACGAGCGGATGAGAGAGGAGGCCACCGACGAGGCCTCCGTCCGCAGGCGACGAACAGGGGTGCGTAGGAGGCGCTACTTAATGCACCTCCAGTAACGCCCCTGTGCTCGTGTCGGGCCGGGATAGGAACCCGGTTCTGCTAGACATGGCGTCGTCGGGATTGTTCAGAGGTGAGCCGGACAGTCCCCATGGAGGAGAAGTCTGGCCTTTTCGCCAAGGCCAGCCGGTCGCTGGAAGGATCCTGTAGCCTGCAGATCCGGGACCCTCCAATTAAAGCGGCTGAAGGCTCCCGCAGGGGTTTGGTCGGATGTGCACCCCCAAGTGTTGAAGCCGACATACGGTCTAGGACGGCCTACCCGGGCGTCCTGGATATCACCCATAAATGGGTTCCCCTGCGATAACAAAAAAAAAATAGATACATATATGAAATACTTACAGCACACACAAAATACATACATACACACATACATACATACATACACACATATTTTTGTATGTTTTTTATGCCCACGGATGGTTTTGTTACAAAAAAAAATATTAAAATTTGACAGAACGAAGTCTACCCGGGCAGGTGGTACATAATAAAATACAAGTAGAAAACTTTTTAAAAGATTAACTTTTATTTAAAAGCGCTAAAAAAAATTAAATAACTCTTACTCTCAACGTATAAATAACGTCATTAGAAAATCGATTTAAAAAAATTGTCGCGAGATTTAAGTAGACATTTGAAATTAGATTTAAAATTTTAAAAATTAAAATCGATAAGACTAAGTCACATAATTTACTTGTTAACCGCGACAAGCTTTAGATCTGTCAACGTGTTGACCGGATTGACCGATTTTTATAAAAAAAATTTTTGTATATTTTTCA
Organism: Melitaea cinxia; assembly: GCF_905220565.1. Taxonomy (NCBI): domain Eukaryota; kingdom Metazoa; phylum Arthropoda; class Insecta; order Lepidoptera; family Nymphalidae; genus Melitaea; species Melitaea cinxia. Next base: position 5,699,184 of record NC_059421.1, on the reverse strand, counting down.
TACCCCTAGGTGACAACCGCCTATCCATATGGCAGAACAGCGTTTGCACGGTAAGCTAGTTAATAGTATAGCTTAGCTAGGTAAGGTCTAGCTTGATCTAAAATAAAATAATTTTTTTAAATTATTCTTGAGTATAGGCTAATTAGCATCACGCTACGACTCATAAGAGGATTAGTAACTAAAAATGCGGATAAATAAGACAGAGACTGCATTCTAATTTTAAATTGTTTTATTGAAGCTTCTATTTGTAACGCCATGATTGTCTTATTACCAAAAAGGCCTAAATCCCCTGAACGTTGTAATAAAGTAATTTCGAAGATAAGGCTTAATCGCAAATAGCTATCGAGCAAAATAGCAATCTGGTAGACCAGTGTTGCCATTATATTAATACTACGAGGACAAGTCTCCAAAATTTTTTCAGTAGGTATTTTACTTGTAATTTTGTAAAAATTTCATAGTTTTATTGCTGTTTTGTACTCGATAAAAACTATATGTTATATTAATTTATAATTTTTGGTATTGTAGTGACCTTGAGGTCGAATTATGGATACTATCATCATTTCAGCCAACCACAGTCCACTGCTGGACATGGGCCTCCACAAGTTCACGTCAAACATGGCGTAAACTCATGTGTTTTGCCCATAGTCACCACGCTGGGCAGGCGGGTTGGTGAGCGTAGGGCTGGCTTTGTCGCACCGAAGACGAATGGATACTATATCAAGTTAGAATGATCGGTAAATACAAAGCACAAACAAGCAGACAGTAAGAAAAATCGTTCCCAATATCTAATTGTACGTCTTAATTGCAACAATATTGCAAAAACTACGTGTGGTGTCGTGAGACACCAGATAGAAACGAAGTTCCTTATTACATAAACATTAATTTCAAGTTCTAGTCGAGATAAAAATAAAATAATTATTCGGGTATACATATTTTATTATGACTTTTTTTTTATAAAAAACAAAAACTAATCCACAAAATTATCTTAACACTTTTATTTTATTCACAGTGATTTATAAATAACAATAATAATAACAGTCATAGACTATTGTACATTAGATACTGTATAGCGAACATACTATAAACTATAAATAAAAATATTACTCCACGCATTTTCGTTACGGACGTTTTTTGCCGGCTCTCCGCATCGTCCCATAAGGAACTTCGTTCCAAAAGGTTATTTAACAACAATTCTTCTAAAATAAGAATAACTCTCCCATAAATATATGTAAACAGAAAAATATTTTTTTTTTGTAAATGAAAAACGTGGAATAAGGAAGTCCTGCTTTATACAAAAATAATGGTAAACAATTAAAAGATTGTAAAGATTTTCCAATTTGCGAAAACTTGGGCTTAAATTTGCGATATCTGTTTTAGTCTATTAGCGAAAATTGCAAAAAGGTTTAATTAAATAAAGAGTAACGCAGTAAATATCGATGAATAGAAAGAACACTAATAGAAATATACATATTTAATGACAAATTATGAAATAAATTCTCAAATGTCAACCACAATAACATATTTTTAAAAGGTTGTGAAAATATACCTTTTACCCATTTTCTATAAATTAGTAACTGTCTCAATACAATCGTGACGTCACACATAGGCACTACTCTGATGGTTATTAGTTTGTCTTACCACATAATAACGTTATTTAAACACTTCAGCCTGTAATATCCCACAGCTGGGCATAGCCATAAACCAATGCTGTGACTGTTGCATCAATGCGTTTTATAAAATATGAGGTTAAAATATTCACAAAATCACGCCACCGTGTTACGTCAAAATCGTATTACGTTAAATTAATTTAAATCCTAAATAACTTACCTTAAATATTTTTAGTTAAAATGTTTTAAAAGCGTGTTAAATTTAAAATTTAGCTTCTAAAATCGTTGAGAGGTTAAAATCACACGTTAAATTTTGCACGGTAGCTATTTGAGACACGCCATTCTACAAATGACACAAGCTTTAGTATCAAAAGTATTTTAGTTATTTTGTTTTGACTGTATTTAAAGTACGAAAACAATATTTATGAATTTTCTTAAAGATTATATGTTTTGTTGTTGACGCCTGCCCAGCTTGGTGATTATGGGCAAAACACATGAGTTCACGTTATTTTTGGCGTAAACTTATGGAGGCCTATGTCCAGCAGTGGACTATTTTATGTTTATATTTGTTACATTTAGTTATCAATATGTTACGATGCTTGTTAGGCGGGCGGTAATCACTGCGTTACAGTATTTTATTAATGTTGTTATATATGTAGTTGTTATTGTTACGATTTGATTTGCTATTTACCTACCAAAAACTAAAAATAAATAAATATTATTATTATATGACACTTGGTCATGGTGTAACATCAATCGGTCGAAAGTCGCGACTATGTGTCAGAATTCTTGTACACGTACGCGTAGCCTGAACGCATGTTAACGCGTACACGTTTACACGGATACCAATGCATGCGTGCGTACCTACATGCAAGGGTACACGTACGATTACATCACGTTACAACTTAATAAAAATCAACAGTGATGTTTACGATCATATATTACATGATATGATTGTATGACGTGTTAAATTTAATGAAGAAGTTTATAAGAAAAAGAAAGTAAGAACTAAATATTTTCTATGTATTTAAATTGTAATGATAATTAATAAATAAAGAAAAAAAAACCTAATTTTAAATGTATTTATTAACGTGCATTTGTTAAATTGAAAGTACTTAAAACACATATGTTCAAACAACATGCACGCGAACATCGTTCCTAGCACGCCATCTTGTAAATAATGACAGAAAAGAGCTTTTATTTATAAATTTGTTTTACTTAGAGAAAATTTATTTGAGATAATTTCACAATTGATTAAAAATCATTTGAGAAGTCTATTATTATAAATTATTAAAAAAATTACCATGGAAAATTTATAAATAATAAGAAAACTATATGCTTTGGGATTATTTCGTTCAAACAAAAAAAAAAAAAAACCTATATTTCAGCCCGCTAATATTCAAGAAAATATCGTCGTGTCGTGCGTCTAACAAATATCTTAGAAAAAGTTACATTATAACATTTTAATTTATTTAATAATTACTCTTTACTTTTCTACCGTCATAAAAGTTTGAGTTGCTGAATAACTCGCTGAAAGTTAAACAAAGACATCACATGAAAATCTGCATGTTTTGGAGGATCTGAAACAAGTATGTTAATTAGGTTGTTCGCATTGAAACTTTAACACAGTGACAGAGTAAGTACAGTCTCTTTAAATAGAATAATATATATAATACAATAAAAAACAAATTAATCAAACATATATAAAAATTGGATGTGCCTCGCGGTTTCACACGCGTTAATTGAAAAAAATAGCCTATAGCCTTCCTCGATAAATAAATGGTCTATTATACACTGAAAGAATTTTTCATATTGCACCAATAGTTCCAGAGATTAGCGCGTTCAAACAAACAAACAAATATACAAACTTATCAGCTTTATAATATTAGTATAGATGATACATTTGTCAATGTAACCTAATTTAAATGTCTTTTTGCGTAAAATACATTGAATCATCAAGTGTGAGCTTCATTTTTCGTGTCACGGCGAACGCCATTTTTAAAATAAGATCAGCGTTTTTATTTAAGGGCCTGCTTGAGACGGATAGCAAAGGAACGGTCTTAAGTATAATTTTATAGCATTTTTTGAAATATTAAGATCGTAAAATCATTTTCTTTTTACATGTTATGATTACATAGAATTGAGTGATAAAATTTCAATCTAAGCAATGCTACCTCAACAACTGACTAGCTTTTAATAGTGTTTTATTTTATTGGCTTTGTTCTAAATAAACGCTTTAACCTTTGATATCGCACTGCTGGGCATAGGCCTCCTTCTACATATAGGAGAAGGATCAGAGCTTAATCCACCATATATTCCCTACCATGAATAAAGATTGCTATTATATTTTTTTTATGTCACTAGGTCGGCAAACAAGCGTACGGCTCACCTGATGGTAAGCGATTACCGTAGCTTATAGACACCTGCAACACCAGAAGCATCGCAAGCGCGTTGCCGACCCAATCCCCAATCCCTCCGGGAGCTCTGGTCACCTTACTCACCAACAGGAACACAATACTGCTTGAAAACAGTATTATTTTGCTGTGATCTTCTGTGAGGTCGAGGTACTACCCCAGTCGGGCTGCTCCATATTTTGAGCAGGAAATTCCTGCTGTGCCCTACCTCAGTTGATATATTTATGTACATGACAACGACCGGGACCGAAAGGTTAATGAGCTCTCCGAGCCACGGTGGAGAGACCTACAAGGACTAGCAACCAAACCGGAAATAAATATTTGTATAAACACAAATATCCACTCCAGATAGCAATCGAACCCGCGACCGTCGGTGCTTAGACACCACCGACACGGCACACGCACTATAACACCAGAGCGGTAGTATAAAAATATTAAATATAAATTAATAATAAGTGCTAGGTAGCCTATAGTTGTATTGACAAAGAGAGGCATAAACAGAAAGGGCGCTGTGCCAGCAGCCAGATGTTTATCCACAATCCCAAAAGATGGCGTTTTAAAATTAATAATTCTAATCTATTTTTCAAGCTAAGTGGAGACGGTCAAGACAACGTCAAATAATCTCAAACACAACTCATATTACCAAGAAGTTTTTGTTTTGTAAACGGTACAAAGGTGAGAGCCTTTTTAATATGCTAATGATTCAAAATAAATTCGACACAGGCATTTTTTGGTGACTGAGGATAAATTCAATTTTTATATCGCCGTCTTTACCTTGTGACGTATTATCTTTGACAGTTATTACTTGAAGTATTTGAGCGGTGCAATATTTTTGTTTCAAATCTGGCTCTATAAAAGCCAGCTATAAAGAGCCAAATTGGTTCTAGGTACCCCTGTTTATAAATTTTAGATTCTGTATTTAAATATTTAAAAAAATATATAATTTGAGTGTATTTGAGCTTGTCAGTCAGTCAATCAGTCAGTTTTACTGTCACAGTCAGGATCACTGTGACAATCACTCGTCAATCCCAGTCATCCATAATTTTTTTGGTAAAAAAGTAAACAGCATAACAAGCAGCGACCACTCAAAGACAAATTACCATTTATCTATTGTTCACAGTAATAGAAGTTTTAAGATATTTTCGGAAATGGTTTTTCAATAAGCTTTTCAACCTCCTTAGTCACGAGCTAAAGCCACACCTGCTTGTGATAAAAACGCAACTTTTCTCCTATTCTTTATTATGAGAGATCGCTACTCTTGCGATAAGACCGCCTTTGTAAATTTTTTTTATTTGTAATATGTTATTGTGTTGATTGTTGTTGTGTACAATAAAGAGTATCTATGAGTTGCTTAAACCTCAAATCCTATAACAGGTAGAACTTTTTATATTTTACGGATCCGTATCATAAGATAAGTCAGTTAGTTCATTTGACAAAGAAAATATTTAAAGCTACAATACCTCGCTTTTCGTACTCGTCTATAACAATCTCGCTATTCCACAAGGACTTAACACGATTGATAAACAGCAAAAGCGTAAAACTATTTAACGAATAGTGTAAGGCAACTTTTAGTCGAGTTAGTTAATCTCAGTACTGCGCTCTTCACAGTCGGTTGCAACATGCATTGTTCTAGCACGAACTTTGACGTCGCCTAACAGGTTAACGTCCATAAAGTTAGCGATGTACGCTCACATTTACGCTTTTAGATATACAACAGACCGTCGTGTTTGGAAACGCGAAGTTTGTAAATACGAGGAACCATATCAGATCAGCGAGGAAATCTTTATACCGTTTTAGGCGCCTTCGCTTATCGCGTAGAGATGTAACCACTCCAAATAATACTGGACTTATCTAGTATTATTTTATGGAGTGCTGGAGTGAGAGTGGTGGTTCCATTTATGTAGTTCTGTTGTGGTGGGTAAGGTAGCAGAAGTTCCTAAGGATGCATTATGGTGAAGACGGGAATAGGTCAGCAATGCGAAGCTCCTGGTGTTGTTAGCGTCTATGGGCTACGATTATTACTTGCCTTTAGGATTACTATACAATTGTTTATCTAGTGGTATGAAAAATAAACGAAAATGTTCTTTCAGAATAAAGAGATATATTTAGATATACTGTGAAACAGGTGCATAACAAAGTGAAGGCTAAAGTTTTAGTCTCCTACTATACAAATATGGATAACAAAACTATATATATATATATATATATATATATATATATATATATATATATATATATATATATATATATATATATATGTATGATAAACAATATTTACAGAATTGGAGAAAGTCAAGTACTTTGTATTTGACACGAAGTCTTTGTATAAAATTATATTAAATAATAATAATAATAATACCCCGGGCCGTTTGATCTCCCTGCCGGGGCGTATTCCTCCACCCGCTTATATTATATATGTAAGTATAAGTAAATTTACTATATTATTTATATAAGTATTTATTATAATATATGTATCTATTATATATTAAGCGGGTGGAGTGACATCCAGTCACATAATAATAATACACTTTACTGTACACCAAAACAGAAATAATACATAGTAAAGAAAAAAATAACAATAATATATTCATTAGGTACAAAGGGCGGCCTTATCGCTAAAAAGCGATCTCTTCCAGGCAACCTTAGGACAAAAGAAATAGTCTAGCTTCAGTATAGGCGTTAAGTTACAACAAATTTATCGTAAATATTCAAATAATTAAACATATCATTGTAAGTAAACATTGTATAGTAACTCGGCTGAAAATAAGTTTAAGTTTTAGCGTTTTGTGAAAGAATACGACACCGTATGTACGTGGCAAGTTTTACTTAGGTACTTAGCACAAGTTAGTACACTACAGAATACTCATTTAAGACTATGAACATTTTCATGTTGAAATAATAATTTTCCTCATAATCTCGTAAGCTTCTAGTCCTTTTACGCTGGCGTTGGAGATGCGCTCATAATGCTCTTGTATTATTACGTTTTATTGTATAATTCTTTAATTTTTATACAATTATTGTTATACTTGGAATAAATTTGAATACATTTTTATGAGTGTGTAGTAGAGTAGCAATTAATTTCAATATCGATCAATCGATTCAGTCTGTAACATCCCACAGCTGGGCATAGGCCTCTTTCTCCATTAAAGGTAATGATTAATGATGAGAAAACTGAACTGTCAAACTCAAGCAAACCACGCGGGAAAACTAAGAGCGGAAAGCTAGTTAGTTAAGTAAGTAAAGCAGTAACTAGCCTTATAATACGCACAATAAAATATAGGACTGTACAAAAAAAAAAAAAAACAAAATCGATGTTTTTATCTATAAAAAAAATTGCTAGCTAGTGGACCTTTCCAGTAAAAGTCAAATAAAATACGACTTCCGAGACATTCATTTTTGCAGATAGTGCCGAAAAACATGGAAGTCAAAATGACCAATAATAGATACGGCAAATATCTTGTTTTACACGAAAGTTTTAAAACATATATATTTTTTTTAACGATATTACAGTTACATTCACGTATAATATAGATTGTAATAGCGTTTTTACTATCCGAACAATCATTGTGATGCTAATATGTACTTATCGCTTGTAATACGCCAGCGTTTTCCAACGAGTCATGTCTTTATAATTTCCTGTTCCGCAAGCGAATGAAGAATTTTCCTATACGCTAATATTGAGTTGACGTAATTTACGATCTTTGTATGAGACGATTATATTATACTTGTTATAATATAAGCGGTAGACTGTTGAAGAATGTAAATATCCGTTTTATATATTACGTTTTATTTACATTTATTTCATTTGAATGAAGTATTAAAATAATATGATTTAAAAAATTTAAATAAATGTATCGATCGAATAAGATTAAAAATCGAAATCTAAAGCCAATTTGTAAATAAATAATTACTCCTCTATAATATTTACTCTTGAGTCAGAGATTCAAAAACAAACTACATACTTTGTTCTTAAATAGTTTTCACAGATAAGCGTAAAAAAGGTAGAGTTAAAATAAAAGTAGCCCAAATTTGAACTAATATTTATTAAAAAAAACTGTTCGACTAGGTCATCTCAGCTCTTATGACTTCAAAAGCTTTCAGTGTAAATGTAAATGAAAACGATAGATATGTGTAAAATCCACGTCATGTCAGATAAAAAACGTAGTCATTACATTCGGTTCAACTCGACTGCTCTTCAAACGTATTTTGTATGGTATTAGGCGTTTGACAGACATTCGTTTTGTAATATTGCCTCATTTTAAAATTGAAAGTTTTTCAAAGATATTCGAAGCTTAAATATGTAATATATATATTATGTTCGTCATAAAATTTTGTTGTCAATGTCACAAGTCACAATGACGATCTACGTAAGATTACCCGAAAAACTGGACGAGGCCTACCACCATACGAAATATGGCTATCCAAGCTAGCGCCAAACTTTTTAATTCTCAGCAGTCCTCATCCAGCCATCACTAGTGATATTACGTAGATCGTTAGTCCAGCGGGCCGGAGGACGTCCCACACTGCATTTGCCAACACGCGGTCTCCACTCGAGGACACGTCTGCTCAAGCGGCCATTGATCCTGCGACACAGTTGACCAGCCCACTGCAATTTGAGATTGCTTATCCTAAAGATTGTCGGATAATTTCAATATCTAATGGATAGTCTCATTTCTGATCCTACCTTTGAGAGAGACCCTAGGCGTAGCCCCTTACATAGAGTGTTTAGTCACTTTGAACTTATGGACTAGTCCCTTCGTCAGTGTCCACATTCTGGCACCTATGTCACAACAATGAAGACCAATTGCTTGAAGATTTTTGTCTTCAAACATTGTTGAATTTTTGAAGTATCATTATTGTACTTCTATTGTTATTTAGTTATATTTTATTATTTACTGAGACTGTTAATTGATTGTTAACTCGTGACTTCACCCCCGCCCCGTAGCTTTGACAATTTCATTAAAAGAGATCAAAATGTAACAGATACCTAACGTAACTTTGGCTATGGACAAACGGCTGTTATAATTCAATTATTTATCAAACAATTCAACGACAAACATTAAAATCTTGTATTAAAAAGTATTAGTTTACAATAATAGTTAAGCTGATATTTTGAGAACGCAATTCAAACTTTTTGTCTTACGACGGAACGGTATTCGTACTGTAAACGCCCTTACTGAAAAATAAATCTCGAGCATTAGATTTTAATACAGAGCGTTCGGATTTAAATATAAATCTATTGAGTTCAATTTTACGTGAAGCAGACGTTACGTTGTGTATTGAGATAGCTATATAACTTTATATATATAGTTTAACTACATACAGCTTTAGTAAATTAAAATAATTAATTGTACAACTTTTCACATAGTAGGTACATAGGGACTTCAATTTATTTCTTTATTAAGGACAACCAACGGAAGATACAATACAAATGTTTTAATACATAATAGGTAAGCAATGAAATGAATAATAAGTCACTGTTGAGGAAAGATCATTTTTCTTCATCACATCATCATTATCATCACAGCAGCCTTTTGCAGTCCACTACTGGACATAGGCCTCCACAAGTTCATGCCAAAAATGGCGTGAACTCATGTTTTTTGCCCATAGTCACCACGCTGGGCAGGCGGGTTGGTGACCGCAGGGCTGGCTTTGTCGCACCGAAGACGCTGCTGCCCGTCTTCGGCCTGTGTATTTCAAAGCCAGCAGTTATCCTACCATCGCTCTGCTTTTTAGTTTCAAGGTAGTAGTGGAACTGTGTTATCCCTTAGTCGTCTCTCACGACACCAACGGGAAGAGAGGAATTGCTCTTAGTAAAAAAGAAATATTAAAGAAATTTTTATATGCTATTCCATGGTGGATTGTCGGACTAGGAGAATAAATTATTTCAGAATAAATTTAGCATTCCAAAATCAGTTAGTTAGTGACGTGGCATGTTAAAACTAAACTTTAAAATTTGAACCCATTTGGATAAAAAACCTTTTAATCCACGTTTTGTATAGCTTCTACATTCATCCCTATTCAATGTATAAAAATTGGACTGTATATAATAAATAAATAAAAAACTTCAGTCAGTTAATTGACCCTTCTTTTAATCTTAATTCGGTATCGATGAATCGTTTATTTTGTCACAAATATACAGTGAGTTACATTCTTGCATGTGTAATTAATTGAAGTAAAATATAATTAATTTAAGTATATAAAATACATTGAGAATTTTAATTCTTATAACACAATTAATTTAATATTTTTTTCGATCTAAAATGTCCTTTTTTGTTGTAAAATAAAGCGTAATTGCATTGTATTGTTATTGCAATAATTTTAACAAAACGACTTATTACTCACGACAGCGCGACAATTATTCTCGTACGGACTAATACCAATATTTAAAGTTACAATTACAAAGCCAATTTCAACGGTACAAACAATATCCTGACGAAGTTTCGGTTGACCGAGACAAAGATTTGTTTTAACTATGAGGACAATTCCGATGTTTGATTTTCAACTGGATGAACATTAATTAAGATAGTATAAATGTCTAGACAGAAATGAAGACTAAAACTATAGTAATAAACTATCAAAAAGGAGACTATTTATCATATAGGGAAATATTTGGAGCTTAAGTAACAGGCTACGCCACTGCGGGTATGTGAATAATCTCTTTACCATGAGTAATGATTACTAGCTGAACCAAAGTTGGTAAATATCCCACTCTTGGGCAATGACTTTTCTCTATATTCAAAAGAGTTAAATTTTAATACACAATGCTGCTTCACAGCGGGTTGGCAGATAATACTCCTTTCATGAATAAAGATGGCTAAGTAAACTTAAAGTTGTAAATATCCCCCAACAACAGTTAAACAATTAACAGGAAAACCTTGAAATTAAAGTAAAAAACTAACGCTTGCCTAATTGTTCCTTACATTTTAATTTGGGTACACTTGACAGTTTCAAAATCCCGGAACAAGAGACAAGTTGAGACCTAACCCCAATATGACCGAGACGCTGAGACTGTCAAGGGACGACCCAACATTTCCAAACAGCTTAGCGTTATATAAATATCGAAAGTATCAATTTAATATCATTAAAAACTGCTTTGATAAAGATAAAATAAAAATAAAGATATGAAAGTAATTTAGATCATTTCACTTTTTAACCGAATTCCAAAAAAGGAGTAGGTTCTCAATTCGACTGTTATTTTTTTTATTGTATGTTACTTCAGAACTTTTGACTGGGTGGACCGATTTCGACAATTTTTTTTAATCGATCGTGTGTCATTTGGTCCCATACAAATTTATTTGAGATCTAACAACTACTTTTCGAATTATATCTAATAATGCGTTTTTACTTGACGCTTTTTTCGTCGACCTACGTTGTATTATACCGCATAACTTTCTACTGGATGTCCCGATTTTGATAATTCTTTTTTTTTGTTGGAAAGGAGATATCCTTAGTTTGGTACCATGATAAGGAAACCAGGGTTTGATGATAGAATCCCAGAGAAATCGAGGGAAACTGTCGAAAATTCGCAATAACTTTTTACTGGATCGAAAGCTGATGTTTATCATGTGGTCATATATAAATTTTATCGAGATCTCATAACTACTTTTTGAGTATCTTTGATAACGCGTAGTTACTTGACTTTTTTTCGTCGACCTACGTTGTATTACTCGTCGATGTAATTGAAGTCGGTTTTTTTTTCGTTTGCGAGCAAACACAATTAAAAACAGTCAACTTCGTAAAGTTTACTGAGGTGAGACACAGCAGGATATCACTTGCTCAAAAACTGAAGCAGCCAGACTGAGGAAGTATCTTAACCTTAAAGAAGATCACAGCTAGCATAATACTGTTCCCAAGTAGTGTTGTGTTCCTGTGTGTAAGTAAGATGGCCAGAACTCTTTTGAAGGGTCGGAATTAAGGGAGGCAATATGCTCTTATTGCACACGTCTATAGGCTGCGGTAACTATTTACCATCATATGGTTCACACGTCCAATCGCTGACCTAATCGTATTAAAAAAAAATATTTATTAAAATAAGAAACGATATAATTAAAAAGGACATTTATGAAATCATGTACAATAATGATCAAAGTTAATTAATAATGGGGTTGCTTTTCTCGTCCTAGTGAACACGAAAATATCATTTTTTTTAATATTCGATCCACAGACTGCAATACCTAATTAGCTGTCAGATGTTTCGAGAAACGATGGTATCAGAAACGAAGTGAATGTTGTATAAATAATTTAATTATAATCGTTAAGTTTTAATTGCAATATCTATGAATACTTAAATTTAGAAATAAACTAGCTGACCCCGCAAACGTTATTTTGCCATATATGTTATTAACCTCTTAATCCCCCCCCCCTTATAACTTAGGGGTATGACAAATAGATGTTGGCCGTTTCTCAGACGTACCCGATATGCACACAAAATTTCATAAGAATTGATCCAGTTTCGGGGGAGTATGGTATAAACTAATGTTCTGAAACGAGAGATTTATATAAAAGAAGAAGAAGAAGAAGGTAAAGAAGAAATATACTTTATTGTGCACATTACAAGCTAACATACATAGGTATCTTTAAAAATAAAAGTTACAAAATAATATTATGCACAAAGGCGGTCTTATCGCTAGGTAAGCGATTTCTTCCAGACAACCTTGGGGTATAATATTAGTAACCGACCGTATATAAGATTAGTAACCGACTTTAAACATCCAATTGTATAACAGATATACAAACACACTTGTTGCGTGGACAGTAATAAAATTACAACATCAAGTACTGTAAATAGTAATCGTTTTAATGAGGCAAATATATAGCTATTATTAGGCAAAGTAACAGACACACGACAAACAAACGCACAAAATATTGGAATAGTTATTGAGATAGGGCTGTCACCGTGCCTCGGAGAGCACGTTAAGCTGTCGGTCCCGGTTGTTATCATGTACTTGTACGTGATAGCGATTGTTACTCATAGTAGGGAATATATCCGCCAACCCGCATTGGAGCAGCGTGGTGGATTAAGCTCTGATCCTTCTCTTACATGGGGAAAGAGGCCTATGCCTGGTAGTGAGATATTACAGGCTGAAGCGTATGGTAGATATACGTTGCTCGAGAATTCGGAGTAGCTCGTATGGGTAACTCAATCTCACAGGAGATCACAATCAAATAATACTGTTCTCAAGCATCGTCGTGTTCCGTGGTAAGAGGTCTTGGACAGAAAAAATAAGGTAGTAAATTTTTTCGATGCGCGCGCACACCGTAACGAAAAAAACCAACACCCTTAAGTTAGCTAGTCAACGAAGAAGAATTTAACAACGTGAAGTTAGCTAGCCAAAGTATAAGTATAACTTCTTACGTGCGTACATTAAAAATTAAAGTGTACATTTAAAAAAAAGTGTGTGTGTACTTAAGTACACACACACTTTTTTTTATTCATGTAGATCAACAAGCAAGCTTATCTAATGGTAAGTGGTTACTGTAGCCTATAGACGCCGAGATAAGTTACAGTATTCGCTTACTTATCGGATATTACGCCGCCGCCATAGCAGTATACAAATATATTTATTTTGAACAACAATAAAATTTAATTACATTAACAAACTATAAAAATCCTTTGTTTTAGTTTTCTTTGTCCGTTGCTATCATTTTCGTGATCAAGTAAATTGCGGTGAATATTCGATCACAGGACATAAAATGTGGTCACAGAACACATTAGTGCTAGTGAGTCGATAGAGTGCGGATTGAAGCGGCCGGTCCAGCTAACGTAATAACTGCATAGTGGTGTGCCTTATAAAAAATAATAATACATCTTAAATTTTTTATTTATTAAAGAAACATACAGTGGAATAATATTTATTATATTGAACTTAATTTCACTTCTTATAATCTGTTTATGTACTTTGTTTTCAAATTAATATATTTTTTACATGCAAAAACGAACCGAATTAATTTATACATCTTAATATAAATAACTTATACCTATACACCGATATAAATTATTTTATTTTATAATATATTGTATAATAATTTTGAGCTACATGGGTTGTAAAATTGTGATGTAATAAATTGAGATTAAAGTCTCAGTGAAACGAAAAATAAAGTTTTATTTTACAATTTAAAGATACATATTAATATATTTATGTAATTTCACTAATATATTTAAGACTAACAGTAACGTCCATAATTATTATTATAATATCATCATCATTATTATAGCCTATACAGTCCACTGCTGGACATAGGCCTCCACAAGTTTACGCCAAAAATAACGTGAACGTTGCCCATAGTCACCACGCTGGGCAGGCGGGTTGGTGACCGCAGGGTTGGTTAACATTATTAAGAAACTATGATATCTTTTTCTACACAAAATATCCAGTTGCTTGTAATACAGAAGAAGAAGTTTTATTTCAAAATAAAATCCAGTTTGGTTGCAGTATCGATATAAATTTTTGATAATATCACCCTTCAAAAAATTTCTTTTCGTATTTTTTTTAAATATGCATATATAATCTTGTGTATATAATAAGTATAGATACATAATATTTACCTTATACCGACATCTTTTGACAGCTTGCAATATATGTACATTTTTTGCAATAAGTTTGCAACAGTTAAGCAGATAAAGCATTAACAATGAGCATACGATTTAATCGTACTCAATTATGCTTGCAGTACTTTAAGTACATTTTTAAACGTATTTCTCTCAACGGTAAATTACACTTGCACATGTCATGTGTCGTGGGAACGCACACAGGGCACCACCTGTTCGTGTGTAATCACGCTTTTTATATGTGTTTAATATAGTTGTAACGGTATTGGTATGTATCATTTATATTTACATGTACTGAGAGTGTGTGAGTTTATTAGTTCTTTGACTATGTTTGACAAACATGTTAGGGAATTTAGTGTTTTTTGTCAAATATGACAAAGATTTGGTGTTTCGGTGATATTGAATCCAGTGTTTTTATGACAGTTTCACAGGAGTCTGTTAAGTGTGAATTGTTTATTATTATTACTATAGTTTATTCAAACTATTTATACATTAATTTTCATATTTTCTTAACCTTTACTAAAGAGTTAAGATTTTAGGCTATTTACGTCGTTTACCAAGTTGTCTCATGTAATCAATATTTCCACTATTAACAGGGGTTATCTGTAAGAGATCATTAGTATTAAGACCGCTATTGCAGTTTTAACTTAGAATATTATTCTTTTCCTTCGTATACTTTTAAGAACGACATAAAGAGCTAAATAAATAAACTAGACATTTGGCTCTAAATATACATTTAAATTAAATGATCCTTATTTTTCATTCACAGATTATTTTCATCACAATAACCCTTTAATACAACGTCAGTTTAAAACTGTTTACAATGGAAATTGCACATACATTTTAAATAATGATATGGCGGCGATATAATGAGAACAGCATTAATTGTAATGATACCATCCGGCTTTACTTGTATTAAAGTTTAAGTACTGCTAGTCTTTTTTGAGTCGAAGTTTCATCTTGTTATAGCCATTAACACACTAACAACTATTGTGCCTTATCAAGTCGAGGATTTTTTTAGGGCAACCCATTTTTATTATATTAACAAATATACTACGTTTATTATAAAGTATGTTTCATTCTATTATCGGCTCTGTGAAGATCGATTTAAATTCGGCTCTTCTACTATTATTTTTAATCTTTCACTCGACGTAATTGATCAGAAATATTTATACAGTACTCTACTTTGCGACGCCGCGTTGGCGCAACGGTTACAGTCATGGATTGTACCTGTTGCGCTGGCGGTTGCGGGTTCAATCCCCGCACATGACAAACATTTGTATTGGCCATACAGGTGTTTGCCGGGGTCTGGGTGTTTCAGTCCTAGTGGGTCTCCCCACCGTGCCTCGGAGAGCACGTTAATCCGTCGGTCCCGATTGTTATCGTGTACACCTGATAGCGATCGTTGCTCATAGTAAGGAATATATCCGCCAACCCGCATTGCAGCAGCGTGGTGGATTAAGCTCTGATCTTTATCCTACGTGGGGAAAGAGGCCTATGCCCAGCTGTGGGATATTACAGGCTGAAGCGATAATGTCAATCATTTTATATCGTTGTTTGGGTAAACTAGTTCTATTACACTATGGTGGAAATTGGTTTATAATCATGCTTGGGTATAGAGATAGTAACAACATAATAATCGTAACAGCGGCTCTGGTGTGGTACGTGTAGACACCTAAACCACTGGTGGTTTGTGGGTTTAATTTTTGCTCGGGATGGCTATTTTATTTGTACAGATATATCTTTACGGTTTGGATATCTGTAAATAGTCTTGTACTCGTCAGATCGATCAAATTTTAATGGGACTACATGAAAGCACCGGCTTTTGATTAGAGAGAAGAAAAAGAATTATCACATAATCGGTCTGCCCAGTAAAAAGTTACAGTAAAATCGAGAATTCCTTTTTAACCAACTTCAAAAAAGAAGTAGGTTATCAATTCGACTAAATTTTTTTATACATGGTCCTGATAAGTGATGATGTAGTTCCTGAGATTAGCGCGTTCTAACAAAGAAACTTGTCAGCTTCATAATAAATAGATATAAATTAAAAATAAATAAATGTGTAAAATAAAAAATAACATAAACTAACTTTAATAATAATAATAACTTTACAAAACCCGATTTAAGCGAAACCTCTTTTCAGCGGCTGTAAAAATTAATACACTTAAAAAAAAAGAATATAAAAGTGTAGTAGACAAACGAGCGAGCTTAATAAACATTGTTACGTTCGTCCCAACAAAAGAGTTCCGATCAAACAGACGCACAAGTAAACTGAAATATCGGAATTCACGATACAATAACACGTCGTTTGCGAGTACTGTTGGCCTCACATTTGTAGAACTTTGCATAGAAGTTTTAGTAACATTTTTGGTTGAAAAAAATTAGTGTTAATTATGTGTTAGGCATTTTTGACTATTTTTATTGATTTTGTGAAATGACGAATATTATTTATATTCATAGACACGTAAAAATTATACTATGTTATTGTTTTTATTTGTAATAAATTAATTATTTCAAAACTCATGTTAAAATTTTAAAAATAAAAAATATTTAAAGAAATGATGTTTAAAAATATTTAAGTACACATAACGTTTAAATTGTAATATGTGCTTAAAACATTAAACTAATATTAAATTGGCCAAAGCAGGAAACATCCTGCTCAAACTCTGGAGCAGTCCTAATGGGGAAGTACGACCTTACAGAAGATTACAGCAAAATAATACTGCAGTGTTCTGTTCATATGGGGAGTACGGGGACCAGAACTGCTTCTTGTGGGATTGTGCTATGGTCGGCAACGCGTTTGCGAAGCTTATGGTGTTACAAGCGGCTATAAGCTACGGCTCACCTGATGGTAAGCGATTACACTTACCATCAGGTGAGCCGTACGCTTGTTTGCCGACATACCTAGTTGTATAATAAAATATACCTATAAAGTTATACCCATTCCTGCAATATTTTTGTTAGTCGTAATATGACGTTATATAGCCTATAGCTATCTTCAATAAATGTGTTATTTATCGCCAGAAGGTCCTGAATTAGATTATTGAACGAAACTAACTCTTCTGTTGTACTACAATATTTTATGTACCTATCTATAATTCTTATGAAATTTGCCCTATCTATTTCTGTTGCCGACCGTACACAAGGTCCCATGTGTACCGTTGTCGTGATTTGTAACATGGCGCTGCTCTACGTATATTTTCTTAATAAACTACTGCTCACTATAAATGCACCTGTACGTACAACTTGTTGTGACATGTCGAAATGATTCCATTTTTGAAATGTTGTCATAATAATTAGTTTTAATTGATACAGATATTAAAATACTTACGTAATTTAAAACTATAACAATAGTAATGTTAGTTGTCGTATACCAAATTAAAAATAAAAACAGTCAAAAAATAATCAAGCACATATATTATCAATAGGTAGTATATTTTAGTGCTGTGTGGCTACGGCACTAAAGAATTTAGCCACCCCCTCTCTTCCCGTGGGTGTCGTAAGAGGCGACTAAGGGATAACAAGGTTCCACAACCACCTTGGAACTTAAGAAGCCGACCGATGGCGGGATAACCATCCAACTGCTGGCTTTGAAATACACAGGCCGAAGACGGGCAGCAGCGTCTTCGGTGCGACAAAGCCAATACTGCGGTCACCAACCCGCCTGCCCAGCGTGGTGACTATGGGCAAAACACATGAGTTCACGTTATTTTTGGCGTAAACTTGTGGAGGCCTATGTCCAGCAGTGGACTGTATAGGCTGTAATGATGATTATATTTTAGTTAATAATCTAATAGCGTCTTCGGTGCGACAAAGCCAGCCCTGCGGTCACCAACCCGCCTGCTCAGTGTGGTGACTACAGGCAATACACATGAGTTCACGCCATTTTTGGCGCGACCTTGTCGAGGCCTATGTCCAGTAATAGACTGCGATAGGCTGAAGTGATGATGATAAATGATAATAATCTAAAGTTATTATTATTCATTATTTTTAATGTTGAATTCACACTATCTCTGACATCTCAATTATTCAATTTAAGTTTTGCTTGGTTTCGAAAGGTGTATCTACGCCACTTACTGTATTATGTGTTTAAATAATCATTGGAAACTGTTTTGGTAATGAATATGTGCAATTTATAAAACTTACTATGCACTGTTTGATTTCATAAAATGAGTAAAAAAAAAAATCGCAATATTGTGGTAACTCAAATGGAACCACATGACCACACCAGCACCAAGTACCAGCACCAGCTTGCGAATAAAGAAAGAATTACAGAAATCACTACTATAAAGAGTTATGAGGTAAAGAATGAAAAAGACAGTTGAATTTTGAAGCATTTCCTTTTTTTTAAAGTCGGTTAAATACGATAAATTAGTATGATACAACAAATGACAAATAATGTGAAAAGACGATAGTATTGCTAAATAATTGTGTTTGTAGGCAAACGAAAAAAACCGACTTCAATTATATCGACAAGTAATACAACGTAGGTAGACAAAAAATTTGTCAAGTAAATACGCATTATCAAAGATTACTCCAAAAGTTGTAATCTCGATGAAATTTAAATGTGACCACATGATAAACATCGGCTTCCGATTAAAGTAAAAATTATCAAAATAGGTACACCCAGTAAAAAGTTATGCGGATTTTCGAGTTTCCCTCGATTTCTCTGGGATCCCATCATCAGATCCTGGTTTCCTTATCATGGTACTACATCAGGAATATCTCCTTTCCAACAAAAAAGAATTATCAAAATTAGTTCATAAGCGACGAAGTTATCCCCGAACATACACAATATATATATTTATATATAAACGGTTGAATTGAGTGACCTCCTCCTTTTTAACCGACTTCCAAAAAAGGAGGAGGTTCTCAATTCGACTCTATTTTTTTTTTTTTTTTTTTTTTTTCTGTATGTTACATCAGAACTTTTGACCAGGTAGACCGATTTCGACAAATTTTGTTTTAATCGAAAGGTGGTGTGTGCCAATTGGTCCCATTTAAATTTATTTGAGATCTAACAACTACTTTTCGAGTTATATCTAATAATGCGTTTTTACTTGACGCTTTTTTCGTCGACCTACGTTGTATTATACCGCATAACTTTCTACTGGCTGTACCGATTTTGATAATTCTTTTTTTGTTGGAAAGGGGATATCCCTAGTTTAGTACCGTGATAAGGAAACCAGGATCTGAAGATGGGATCCCAGAGAAATCGAGAAAAACCTTCGAAAATCCGTAATAACTTTTTACTGGGTGTACCGATTTTGATAATTTTTAATTTAATCGAAAGCTGATGTTTATAATGTGGTCACATATAAATTTTATCGGGATCTGATAACTACTTTTTGAGTAATCTTTGATAACGCGTAGTTGCTTGACTATTTTTTCGTCGATCTACGTTGTATTACTTGTCGATGTAATTGAAGTCGGTTTTTTTTTTCGTTTGCGAGCAAACACAATTATTTGAAGTCTGTTAAAAGCCACATCTTTCAGCAATCTCTAAGATGTAGTATAAAACTTAATTAAAGATCATATAAAACTTTTAATGAAGTAAAGCCTGAAAAAAGTTTAAGTTCTGTTAGTTTTATACGTTTACTTTTATTCGAAGATAAATCGGCAGAAAACAGCTAAAGCCAATAGAAAATTTTTTCAATTTATTTTATTTGGATAGCTTACAGTTTATTATGAGTATTATAGCTAATACTGAGTAGAATGCTAAAAAGATAATAACAAGCCACCACATATTGATTTTAACTGCCTTATCTCTTTTCCCAAGAAAAAATATATAGGTATTTCAATCTTTCAGTCTGTAATAAAATTGTGTCACTTCTGATTATTCTGACGTCAGGTTAGTTACAGATTAATTTCAACCTCAAGAAGAACCTCAAGAGAAGAGAAACCTCAGAAAAAGAGTGATAATAATTTGAATTAGGATCTCATTAAATAAAGTACACAATCTAAAGATTACGAGATTAATAATAATAGTGTATTTTTTATTTTAAACCACAAAAAAAAAATTAAAATAATTTACAAAAACAAGAAAAAGTGCAAAAGGCGGCCTTATCGCATAAGAAAGTTTCTTCCAGGCAATATTTGTATGGAAAATGATAAAAAAGAATTTACTAAGTTTATTGTCTATTTTTTACAGTTTTCTAAAACTAGTCTAGTCTATCGTGCGAATTATCCAAGCCGGGTAATCCTTCATAATCCTGGATCAGCGCTGGTTGCGTGTTGAGAATAATTTCCATATATTTGCGAGCCAGTATTGTATTTAGCCGTGTAAGCCTTCTATAGTGCACGATGGGTCACGGTGTTAGGGTTACGGCCTATACACAGTTTTAATTAAATGCTTCGAACAAATTGGACTAGTTCAATAATACAGTGTGCAGTGGCTCTACTTTCTGCACTTTGTTGATATTGTATATGTAAATCAGTGATGAAACGGATACCGGATATTCGGCCGACCATGTGGCCGAATAACCGAATATCCGGCCGCCAGATATCCGGCGGAACTTAGCTGTTTGGTGTATCTCTCTCTCACACACACACACACACACACTTGCTTTTCTTTCCGTGGGGGTCGTAAAAGGCGACCGAGGGTTAGGACCTGGAAGGAAAACTTCATTTGAAACCCGAAATGGGGTCTCCGTCAAGCATTCGTGGCATAGCTCTAAAATGCGAAAGACCCCTGCAGCCGAACTGGCTCCACACGTATCGACTCGTCGTTCCTGTGGGCCTAGCCAGTGAGGTCGAGAGGGTGACGCAGAGCTTAGGCAACTCTGTGTTTTCCTGAAGAGTGTCCTAGGCGACACAGTTTCTGTCTGACACTATCTAAATCGTCTACAATAGACGGACTAAGGCCAATAATTATGATACTGAATTACTATCCGGTATCCGGCCGGCTACTGAATTACTATCCGGTATCCGGCCGGATAGTGAAAACAAGACCGGATAGGCCGGATACCGGATAGTTACCGGATATCCGTTTCATCTCTAAAGTAAATGGTATGTTACTAATTTAAAAAAAAAAAGGAAAAGGAGTCCGTTGTTCCTAAAAAACCAAGCTAATGCTTGTGTTATTTAAGAATTTGGGGCTCGTCCTACGAATATCCGTGTATGTTAAGAATATTTATATTCAAAAGATAGCAAGTTACGATAATTGCTTAGCTATCGTGCGATTTATTGCTGTGTACCATTTATAATAATAATAAATACGCTTTATTGTGCACCATAAAAAAACATAACAAAAAGTAATACATACAATATAAAAGTAAAAAGGCAGTCTTATCGTTAAGAGCAATTACATCGAAACAACCGTTGGGTATCGGACAGGGCTAACAAAATGAGAAGCGGTAGGGAAGAGTACATAAAGTTCATAAAGAAGTGGTACGGAATTTTCAAACTATATTATATAAAAAAGTAATACTATAAGTATATTATAGCTCAATTATTGTAACTTACCTCAAAATCTAGTTATATTGAGTAACAACTAAAACCCGAGTCATTTTTGGAATTAATAAAAGTTTGCATGATAACGATATGATAGCATAATATATGAGAGTGTTGTAAAGATTTTAGTGTACTACAAACTTAAATCATTTTAGTTTTAATCCTACCATGGAGAGGCTTAGCCATATTTACGATGAAGTTTCGATGCCCCCTGGACCTCCTTGATGTAATTTACAGAGGTTTAGTACATGGATTCGTTTCAAAACGTTTATGTACCTATTTCCTATTTCAGTAGGACTATAGAGGCAATGTTGCTATAGATAGTTGTGATAATAAATGTACAAATATCTCTATTCATATTACAAAAAGATTTATATTTTTGTGTTTTTTTTTTTTTTCATATCACTAGGTCGGCAAACAAGCGTACGGCTCACCTGATGGTAAGCGATTACCGTAGCTTATAGACGCCTGCAACACCAGAAGCATCGCAAGCGCGTTGCCGACCAAATCCCCAATCCCCCCAGGACCTCTGTCACCTTACTCACTAACAGAAACACAATACTGCTTGAGAGCAGTATTATTTAGCTGTGATCTTCTGCAAGGTCGAGGTACTACCCCAGTCGGGCTGCTCCATATTTTGAGCAGGAAATTTCTACTGTGCCCCACCTCAGTAAATTGTTTTTTGAATGTGTGTAATGGATAAACTTAGGTAGGGCACGACAGAAAATATCCTGCTCAAAATCTGGAGCAGCCGGACTGGGGAAGTACCTCGACGTTACAAAAGATCACTATAATATAATTTTCCCTTTTTATAGAAAACATAAATTATATGGTTGATATGAAAGTTTCTATTCAGACAAAGTCGCGGACAACAAGTAGAAAAATAAACAAAAATTAGTATGTTATAGTTTTGATTATAGATTCATTTCTAAATATATTTTTTTATACATTACAGGAACACAACACTGCTTCAAAACAGTATTATTTAGCTGTTATCTTCTGTAAGTTTGCGGTACTTCCCCAGTTGGGCTGCTCTAGATTTTGAGCAGGATATTTCTTCCTGTGCCCTACCTCAGTGATATAATAATATTAATATATAATGTAACCACTGTATTTATTACATTCGCGGAATTGTAAAGTTTAAGAGATACATACAGTTTGACATATATTAATTAATACGAACTTGGGGCGCATTTAATTATAAAACTTTTTACATGGCAACATAATAATGTCATTCGAGCTAGTGACTCGCGCAGTAGGCTTGATAAAGTTTGGTAGCTAATTTATAGTGTTATATTTGTGAGGTTTAAAATTATATCAATTTTACGACTTTTATTTTAAACCGAAATTTCTATAGAATCAACTGACTTTGATGCTTAGTGACGATGAGAATGACGTTTTAGAGCTGCCAGTAGTTTTTAGCTGTCAATTTAAGATATAGGTCTATGTAATGAATAGTATACCAGCATAAAATTTACTATATTTTACTTTATTATAGTTACCCACGAATCGCAAGCGTCAATTCATGCTTCAATTTTAGATTTCAATTATCATTCGATTATTCAATACACATAAAAAAATATAACGGGTCGCGTGTATGTTCGGGGATAACTTCGTCGTTTATAAACCGATTTTGATAATTCTTTTTTTGTTGGAAAGGAGATATTCCCGGTGTAGTACTATGATAAGGAAACCAGGACCAGATGATGGGATCCGAGAGAAATCGAGGGAAACTCTCGAATTTCTGCATAACTTTTTATTGGGTGTACCGATTTTAATGATTTTTAATTTAATCGAAACCCGGTGTTTATCATGTGGTCACATTTAAATTTCATCGAGATTTGATTACAACTTTTGGAGTAATCTTCGATAATGCGTATTGACTTGACTATTTTTTCATCTACTTACGTTGTATTACTTGTCGATATAATTGAAGTCAGATATTTTTCTTTCGCCAACAAACACAATTATTAACTTACAAATCTAATAACAGGTCAGTATCGACAAAAAAAAAGAAACATGTAATAAAGCTTAGTATTTTATAAGGCTTTTTATTATTATATGTTAGTTTAAATCAAGAAATATTTACTTATAAATTTTGTTATAAGAAAATTTTATTGTTATTTATTATACATATATAAAAAACGAAAAAGGAAAATAATTGTTTAACATTTTATTGCACATTTGAAATTACTAAAAAAACTTACTTAAAAAAAGATGCAAAGGCAAAATGGTCTTATCACTGATAGTGATATTTTACAGACAACCTCTACAACAAACAAAAACCTAACAAAACTAGAGAAAAAATTGATAAAATAAACAATATAGTATGATAATAATTATTTATACTACATATTGGATACATTACTCGTAAGTAAATTAAATTAAATTTAAATAACTCAGTATACGTACAAAAATATATTTACATATGAATTTCATATATTACAAAAATAAATTAAGATATTGCATAACAATAGAGTAGGAATGTAGTCAACAAGTCAAGACATGGGTTCAGTAAGACAAGATGACAAATGAGTGACAGATCTTAGCGTTTGTAACGATATAATCTCATATATAAATTAATTAATTATTAACAAAGTTTTTTTTATTAATGCTAAGTTAATTTTGAAGATATTTTGTGCTTAGAACTACTAAATAACTACCAAAAATTGTGAATTGAGAGTAAGTTTATTTAGATAATTTTACCCATCAAAATAAAAAATTATCTGTAGTCAGAGTAAGATAATATCATATTTATTTATTAAAATTATTTTGCATTTAACCTATATGCAAGAATTAAAATAAATTAAAATAAAAGTGCCGAAATCATTAATTATTTAAAAAAAAAAAAAAAAAAAACGCTTATAGGTAATTGAATTCCGAACTCCAGCATAAGAATTTTAAATTACCGGCCAGCAAAAAGGTTTAAATCATCGAATACGTAGAATCGAATCGAGATTCCATACTCAGACTTGTCATCTGCCACCTGAACAGTATCGGCGGCCATCTTTGAAAATAAGATACAAAATCACATTTTTTTTATTATTATTTTAATAACTTTTAGTAGCATAGGACAACAGAATATGTCGATAGCCCTTAGTGAAAAATTCGAGAAAACATTTAAAATAATATAACACAATTTAATTTTGTCTTTAGTTTAATAACTGTGTTTGCTAATAAACAAAAAAAACCACTTCAATTACATCGACAAGTAAAAGACGAAGGTAAACGGAAAATACTTAATTAAATACGCGTTTTTAGGGATAATTCAAAAAGATCTCAGATCTTGATCAAAGTTAAATCAGTACAGCAGGGAGCACACAAAAAGCATTACCTATCGTTTAAAAAAAACCTTAAAATCGATACATACAGCGAGAAGTTATAAGGTAACACACATAAACAAGATTGTCCAATTGAGTACTTTTCTTCTTTATTGAAGTTGGTTCAACATTTCAGCAAAAGCGAGACGAATATTTTATTTAATATGAATCTTAATTTATCAAAGAATTTAATCTAAAATGACTTGATTTTTACTGTTTTTTACAGTTTTCTAAAACTCGAACATAAAAATCGGTACACCCAGTAAAAAGTTATGAGGTGACACATATAAAAGAAATTAAATAATCAATCGAATTGAGAGCCTCCTTTTTTGAAGTCAGTTAAAAACTGGTCAAAAGAATGTACCACGGTCAGCTTTGCACCTGTCACTCCCAACTAGTTTCTTAGCGGATGTCTCGAACGTTCACCCAGAGCGAGCGAGACAGAGACATAAGCGTGCCGGATGAAAGAGACATAATTACAGATTTTATACCAGTTAGAAAGAGATAGAGATATCGTCGCGTGGCGCTAGAGGAATACAGATGATAATCCTTGCCTGGTTGTTTTATTTAGTAATCCAGTTATAAGAAAGCGTTATGAGGTTTCTTTCTGATCTTTGTTCTAAGGTGATAAGAGTCATTTCTCGAACAATGCATCGATAACCCTAATATGGAGAAAAGTTAAACTGTAAAGTAAACACGTAGCAAATGTGTAGACTTCTTTCAGTATTAATTATTGTGATTGATAACTCGCAAATAATAGCAATGTTTTTGTGAGATGTTATGTTTATTATATTTGTAAATATTATTATTATCTTAAAGTAATACTTATTTCTGGGGATGAAATACATAACAATAAGTACACTTATGTAATACCTATATGATAAATATTAATAATATTACTCTGTAAATAATTCATTGCTTTGTTTTATGTATGTACAAAATAATATTAAATGATATAAATGTACGTTCGTTCAATATTTCTACACTCGTATATATACTTGTAATCGGAGCTTTTCAAAGAATATAATAATCTGTTAAAAAATGATAATAAAAAGTTCGTGCGTACAAAGTTATGTCAGAAGTGAAACTCCTTTGGCAAACTAATTTTTAAGTCTCGTTTATATTTATACAAATCTAAATACCATACTATATATTATTATTACGTATTTTTTTCTTTACTATAAATATATTATAAAATTTTATCCAGCATAACTATTATTTATTTAAAATCATTAAACAATTTTCGAAAGGCATAGTTAATTAAACTTACAAACTTAAAAATCAATGTAATGAACCCAGTCCTCCCGTGACATGGTTTCTGTAAAGAATCCGTAACGTCGGGCATCTAACAAACTTAATAAACCGCGATATAATCCGAAAAAGTTGTTTCATTATAATAAGTGAAGTTCGCGTAAACATTAGAAATCAATATGAAAAATAAATAATTTTGGCGAACTCGGGAAGTAATTTAAGTAGTTTTCAATTTGTTTTTTATAGTCAACTTTCTCATTTTTTTCATCCGAATTTAATTCTCTAAGACATATTACGTTATTAAATTTTAATAATTTTGGCTACCAAATATTAATTCGTCCATTTGCCATAAAAATTATTTACATATATATCAACTAATTTGCGTTCTCTTACTTTTTTGGTATTATAACGGTTGTGCACCTGTATTTTATGCTTGCCATTATTAAAATGTTCTAGAACTGACAAAGTAAGGTAAGGGCAGATTCACATAATAGCGACTATCACGTCAGTCTGGTAATTGATTGTAACCTAAGATAAATTAAGTATTTAGACATAAACAAACAATCTTATACTCAAGATCAATTATCATTTACTTACTAACTAGCGACCCGCCCCGGCTTCGCGCGGGTGCAATGCTGATATTAGTATCAGAATAATTTAAAATAAATATAAAAAAATGCGCAAAAATGTGTTTATTTACGACATCACATTAGAAACCTCTAAATCTATCAGCGTTCCTCTACTACATTATGCTTCTATTATACATTTAAACCTTCCTCTGGAATTACTCTTCTTACTAAAGAAAACCGCACCAAAATCGGTTGCGTAGTTTTAAAGATCTAAGCATATAGATAGCGGGAAGCGACTTTGTTTCATACTATGTAGTGATAAGCCGGTAAGTATAATTTTAACGGATTTCATTACATTGTATTATTTAACAAAATTATTGTTAATGAGTTCGGCAGCATTAAATTAAATTTGACGACGCGTTGGCGCAGCGCTTACAGCACTGGTTGTTGCGCTGGATGGCGAATATTTGTATTGGCCATATAGATGTTTGTTGTGGTCTGGGCGTTAGTGCTTGTGTGTTGTGTGGTTTGGCCCCGACACAGGAGAAAATCCTACTGGGGGCCGTTGAGTGTGAAGCGTTCATTTATTAATAAATACACAACTATTCCTATCGTTCGCCTATTTCAAGCTATGTAACGAATTAGCTTGTTCTATCTCATTTGAGTAACGATACGCTATATACAACTGACTGAGTTTACTTACTGGTTATACCCGAGTAACTATTTATCTTTTGGGAAATTCCGAATTATTAGCCTATCCGAGAAATTTCCCAGGAGGTCTAGTTATATTACTCACCACAAGAACACAACACTACTTCAGAGATCATTTATTTAGCTGTGATCTTCTGTTAGGTTAAATGGCTACCTTCCTTAGTCGGACTGTTTAAAATTTTAATAATAATAATAAATAATAAATAAATAAATATCTACACAATACACACACTGTCGTCTGTTCCTAAAGTAAGCAACTTAATGCTTGGGTTATAGCTAACAGCCGACTGGTATAGCTATATTTTTTTGCAATAAACATACTTATACCTAATACATATATAAATATATAAATAAATATTTATATTACACCCAGACTCGGGGTGGGAATCGAACCCACAACCCTCGGAGCAGAAAGCAGAGTCACTACAAACTGAATTTTACTAAGATATTTCCTACTATAGGGATACATAGGGAGCTATCTCAATAGAAAAAGTAGTTTGTGTTTTGATTTTGATCTCCAGCCGTATATTATGATTTATTTAGTTGTATTCAGCCATTTTGCGTGATTTGTATCCAACGTACATATAAACTTTCGCATTTATTATATATTTACAAGATTTTTTTTGCATAAAAAACCGGATCCGTGCTAAAATGTTTAAGGTTTTATGGAAGGAATTTAAGTAGGCGTGCATTAACCTCGTATGAAAAAAAAAGTTATTTGTATGTGTGTGTGTAATAATATTTTATATCGTCTAAAGGAAATTTAAAGTGATTAGCACAAAATGATATGTATTTGGGAGTATCTGATAGATGCTGTCCTGTCTTGCGAACTGTCAAACTTTTGAAGCTTAAATAATTATGACGTTTTCTGGATTTTGTGTTCATATTTATAATTTTTTCCGTTTTTTTAATAACACAGTTAAAAAATAGCCAAAATCGTGGAAATGGCTGGGCGTTCTCTAGTTTTGCGCTTAGCGAAAGCTAAATAATTCGTTAAGGTTCGTTTTTTTTAAAGTTAGTGAGTTCAAGTCCAAGCGTTAATGTTTTTTTCTAATGTGTGATTTGAATTCGACCAATATCAACCTTGACTGAATAGTAACACTCATACAGTGACATATCTCCACGTATAAACATACACATGTAAAAATGTACATACAAATACATTTTTACGTTACAAGTTACAACATAAACCCATTTCGATATTTATCACACATACATACAAAAATACTCGTACACATAAATACGTATATATATTTTGGTCGCTACAAGACACAACATACAAATTATTTCCAGGAACTCCCTTGATATTACAAAATTTAATCAGAACTATTTAATTGATTGATTTATGTAACATTACGATTAATTTTATTAGAACGTATATAAAAAATATAAATAAAATTGAAGTGTCTGTCTGTGACTTCAAAATAACTGTGTTTTTTCAAGTGCATATATTTATTTTCACGATATTAAAACACAAACAAACGATTAAAAAAATCTGTCTGTACGTCTTTCTGTTCGTCAAGGCTAATTTCAGGGTTTTTTCTTTTCGGAACGGTTGAACCAATTTATTTGGGACTTCAACCGGAATATCCTCTTGGTTAGTAAGAAGAAAATATAAAAAATAATATGTATTATAGTTTTATAAGATATATGAAAAATAATTTATAAATATTTAATAAAGTAATAAAATTAAAATATTACATTCTGAATACCAAAAAATGTACTTCGTTTTGTCAATTCTTTGTAGTTATTTTTTTATTTACATTATACATTTAAAACGTTTTTAAATGTTTGTCTATATCTCTGTGTCTGAAAAAGTAACATAAAAAAAGCTAAAGTAAGATAAAGGAGGTCACATGGCAACATATACTTTTAACTTATAATTCTTATGGGATCACGCCGCTAAAAAAATAGAGTTGCCTGCGTGAACGAAGTCGCGGGTAGAGCTAGTATAGTTACAAGACAGTTACAGGACTGTCAGAAAAAATGCTCATCAGACGCCGTTTAAATCGTCTGGAACAGACGTAAAGGCTTATGATGATATGACAGGACTGTCGATCTGTAGTTTTAGTAATAAATCGCCTGTAGGATAAGCATAATTATAATGCATGATGTTTAATAACAGTTATGGGCATTTTAGAGCCTATGGATGTTCAATATAAATAAAAAATAAAAAAAAGCAATCACAGGCCGTTGTAAAAAAAAACAAAAGCAATCATTTTTAATCTGCCGTATCAATAATGGACTGTCAAAGAACATCAATCCGTGACGTCATTTATCGTTCAAGTCATGTGCGAAACGAGTCATACACGACTACAATTTTAAATTTTAAATTTCGAACGTGTACAAAAATGACAACTCGTGAAGATTGTTTATCTGTATATAAATAAAGGAGGTTGTTACGAAGGAGTTCCGCTGTTACTTTTTTAACTGTTCTACACATTAATTGTTCCTATATTTTTAACTTACTATCTGAAGACAGAAGAAGACCAATAATTTGCAAGCGTTTTTGGATTGATAAGTACTCTATATGTTGTATTTTAATATAACTAATACTAAATTTTTTTTATTTAATAATTATGTTTTATTAATATATAATAATAAATTAACATCTGAGTTTATATATGGCAAAAATACAAATTGACAAAATTAAAAAAAATATACGATTTCACAAAAAAATTATCTATTATAGAATACCTTCCTAAAAGGTTTTTATTAATATTTTCTTTAATCTAAATAATTTTACCTTTTTCAATTTTATTATAAGTATATAGACAGCTATATATAACAAGATTCTTGTTAATAACATCACAATTAACCAGGTTAGTTCTATTGTTTGTGTCATATAACGGGTGCTGTGGCTATTATTATAAAATTCATACCAATTTCAACCGTATTACACATTAAAATAGAGTTGATTTCAAATTGTCGGTAACAATGACTTGTAATACAAATATTATTTACGCATTTGCTTGAGAAGATGAAGCTATGTTATTATGAAGAAAGTAGGATGTGAATATAGGTGTAGGACAGGTTTTGTGAACGTTTGGTATTATATTGAATAATTTTTAGTTATATTTTATTTTTAATTTTAAACCGACATCAAATAAGAATTATGTTTTATATTCGCCTATATTTTTTTTGTATGAAAGGTATTGATTTCATATGAATTTCATCGAGATTTGATTAGTACTTTTGAGTTATCCCTAATAATATGTGTTAGTTTTACTATTTTTTCGTCTACCTACGTTCTATTATTCGGCCAATGTAATTTAAGTTGGATTTTTTCGTTTGCGAACAAACACAATTATTTAAAAAATATTTTTAAACGTCAATGATGATTTAATTGAATTTGATTAAAATAAATGTAAGCAATAGAAATATGCCAACAATGTTGTTTTTAATTTTGTTACTGTGAATCATTAGGGTTCGAAATAAATTATTTTTATTTTATTTCTTGTAAATGCGCTAATACTAAAAAATAAGTCATCGTATACTAGTCTCGTATACTAGATTTTATAATGATAAATTGGAGTTTACTAAAACATAAATAAATAATATAATAATTAATTTTGAATTCAATAGTAATAAAAAAAAACGTTTACAAATGTTTACAACCGCTGTAAGCCTATAATAGTTTGAAAAAGCGCTACCTATCTTCAATCATGTTCTCCTTTGATGGCTCTACGGGAGCTGAGATGGGTCTTATCTTTTTATATACATGAATTAATACATAATCTTACTATTTAAAAGTTTATTCGTGTGAAATCGTGTAAAATAGTGATTCAGTACGATACATATACGGATGTATACATTATAATAGGTTGTTTTTTTTTTCACACAGATACACACGATTGTTCGCTTCTAAAATTTTATGCTTGTGTTGTTTATAAATTGAATAACTGACTGACGCTTACCACTGACGGGGGCTTATAAATAAATAGAATTTATAACTGACTAGGGTTGGATATGTTATATTACATTTAAATTAACATACATATAATAAGAAATGTTTGACAGCTCTGACTCACGACTGGAGTTTAAAAAAATATGACCGTGACATTTAAAAATTAAAATATTCTATTAAATGTACTTAAATAATAATTAATTAAAACTGTTAAACTCTAAAATCAAAAGATGTATTGATGCTTGCTACTTGTATCGGTACAGTAATAATTAATACTTACCTATATCTTGATACAGCCCAAAGTGCTGTAAAGCGTCATTATCTTTGCTGTTTCGTCACTTAACACAATCTTATTTCAATTTTTTTTATACAATTATTTTCAACCATCATTTTGTCATATTTTCTATACACGTAAAGCGTAACGTTTAGTAATACAAGCGTTAAATGTAATTACAAGACTTTCCAGTAAAACCATTATATTTCATTGCTTTGAAATTATAAGGAAAGATTTATCTATGGGGTATTTATATAAATTATACTTCTGTCACACGGTACCCTAATTATACATGTCTAGAAATCATGTATTGACATAGTATGGATACGTCATCAAAAGGCAATTGACAGTAGCGTAAGGTACCTAAAGTTTATTTAATTTTTTTATTTTTATTTTTATTTTATTCATTTATTTTCTTACATCTAATATTACAGGCATAACCTATATGGTAAAGGAGACAAAAAAAAAGAAAAAAACAAAAGTCAAACTACAATATAAAAAAGAATAAGCTGACATAAACAATAATACTTACTAAAAACAAAAACCATGTAACATTAATAAATACAAAACATTAAATTTGCAAATAAGTTGCACTAATGTAATTTCTTAGTCTTTCAAATACTACAACTAACTAGAACTGACCTTTGTTACTCAATCGCGCTGGAATATATGAACAGATATGAAAAAATTTGCTACTCAGAAAGATGGATATTCAGAATAAAACATAGGTAACTTTTGACGCCAAAAATCCTAAAGAATATACTGTTAAGAAATATACTGTTAAAATCGCGAAACGTAGCCTGTAATGTTATAAATGCGAAAATTTTAATAGATAGATGCTTATTACTAAGTAACGTCAGAACTGCTGCCAGGTCGAGACAAAATCTGTTACGTATATAAGTTAGTCTGAAATAACAGTATTTTTACTTTTATTTGAATCTCTAAGGACTATTTATGTTTAAACGTAATACGAGATTTAAAAACTGTATTATGTATCATGATCATATTATAAAAGTATCAGAAAAAATGCGACGTATACTAGCACGTAAGCTCATTAGAAAGTTTTGTTATCTCTCCCATTTCCTTACAACTTTATTTTAGCGGAATTTTAGCGGAATCTGTGACGTAGGATATTGATAGTTGATAAATATTTCTCGTTGATATTTTTATCATTAATTCAAACAAAAAACACTTAATATATTTGCTGGTACATATAAATAGTACTTACACGGCCTTTGTGTATAACGACGGAGTCGGTAGAGTCCTTAAGGCTCCTAGTTAGTAAGTCGTTTGACAGGGTCTAGTCACTGTGATGAGTCTAAAGAGATGGAAAAATTACCCGACAATTCCAAGCTTGACTCGCCCATCGAGTATTCCGCAAAAAAGTATTTTTCTTACTTTACGAGGAACGTAAAGATGAAATTTAAATTTATCACTATTAATTACAAAAATAATAATGCGAGTTCTTAATTTTTTGATTATGGTAATTTAAAGATATAATTGATTTTTACAATAGGCCTTTATTTTATGTAGTGTTTACAAATCATTTAAACATAATCATTCCATTATTTGAAAAAAAAAAATCGTGCTCTTAAAG
Source organism: Melitaea cinxia (assembly GCF_905220565.1). Lineage (NCBI taxonomy): Eukaryota > Metazoa > Arthropoda > Insecta > Lepidoptera > Nymphalidae > Melitaea > Melitaea cinxia. The sequence goes on along the minus strand of NC_059421.1, from coordinate 5,665,530 downwards.
AGAGTGTAAGCAAAGCAATATTATTATATGATTCATCTTATAAAATAATAAAAACTACTGCATACAGTAAAACTTATTTATTAAACATATGGATAATAAAATATGGAAAAGAACATACCCACATATATGCAGAACCTACATACGTACGACCTTTTTACGGCTAGGGGTATTTTGGATTTACAGTGTTCAGGTAAAAAGGGTCGTGACAGACAGGCAGACGAAAAATGTAGGCTTAATGATAGTGGTCTTATGTGAGGTTAAACTATAAGGGTCCTTTTTCATTTCAAAGTACCCTACTTCAAGACAAGTATACGTTTGTTCCGAGATTTGTAACCGTAAATTATTTATTTTTCCCACGAGTTATTACACAAATTATAACATTGTAGATTACTAGAATTATCGAACAAAAAGTACTCCACTTTTGTTTTTAAGTCTTTCATTGTTTACTGGTAGGTATTTATTATCACAGTACACGGTATTATCAATCTTTTTTTTTGCTTGTCCCTCCGAAACATAGGTCTGCGAATGAAACGTTATCAACATAATCATATTCATAGAAGTTTTTTATTCATGCTTCTCGTACTTTCATTCTGCATACCGATACCGATTTCTTTTTTTATACACCATATTTCATTCACTGTTAGTGTTCGCAACTTTATACCAATAAATGTAAATTTTAATGAAATCACAGAACATAAATTTTGTTTCTAAAATCCTACAAAATTGATAGCGAAGACAGACATCTTAGTTGAAATATACTTGTCTGATAACGTTCAACCATCTTTCTCTTAAAGGTACCCTTCAAAGTTATAAATCTTTGTAAAGGTTGCTCACAAAAGTAACATTTATTAAAAAAATCAAATCTTCATAGAAATTTCGCCGTCAACTAATTATACTAATTCGTGTTGTGAGTATAACAAACGAATCCGAGTGGATTTTTAGCATCAAATAGATTCGTCTTTCACGAAATTTCCAGTCGAACAGTTCACATCGACTTCTTCGTACTTCATGAATAAAATAAATGAATGGAAAGGTTCCAAACTTCGATTGAGACCTACAAAGGCCGATCTGTTTGCGAGACATGTCGCCAGTTCGGGTGGTCGTTCAGTGGTTGCAAAGCTAATATATTATGATATATTTTGATATAGCGTACATCGATTTAAAGAAGATAATTTCGTAGATTGAATATGTGGATTTTAACTAAAACGTTTTGTGTTTAAACGTCTTATACAGTGTAAGCACGGTGTCCAAATGTTGAAACGCTATTGAGTAATATATCATCAGCAGTCATTATTACATCATATTCCATTGGACCGACAATCTACGTAAGATTGCCGGTGTAGGCTGAATTAGGATTGCGGAAAACAAGCAATGGACTGCAATAGGCTGAACTGACTGACTGACTGACTGAGTCATTATCACAGATTATTCGACTAGCCCGTTGGCGCAGTTTGTAGTGGCCCTGCTTTCTGTGCCGTGGGTTGCGGGTTCGATTCCCCGCCTGAGTCTGGGTTTAATATTTGTATTTATATATTTATAAATGTATTATTTCTATGTATATTTATAAAAAATATATATATTATAACGGTCGGCTGTTACTTGTAACACAAGCATTAAGTTGCTTACCATAGGAACAGACGTACGTGTGTGTATGTTATAAGATATTTATATTTATATTTATATACTTATATTTATTCATTTTGCAACAGCGTGACTGAATAAACTTAATTCTTTATCAGTAATAGAATCTGTTTTTGTTCAATATTGAGACATTTAAGGCTGGTTTACACAGTGCGAGCTGCTGCCTGGCCAGTTTTTGTTTACTGAAACAGCTACTTGGTTTGTCTACTCGTGCGCCAGTAGCTCGGCTTGCCTTTGCTGTCTACACAACACCTAGCTACTGCCCAGTCCGAGTCGAGTCGCGATGTCGAGTGAACTCGTTTTAATAAAAAAAAAAAAAAAAAAAAAACAGATACGCTATGACAACAATATTATGTCAGAAATTGGAAAATATCTATAACCTAACAAAACACCAAAATTCCACAAAAAAAAAACTTCCAAACTGTCCGGCTGGCACTAGCGAGCTACTGCCGAACTTGTCTTGGCCGAGCCGGTGTCATGTGCGAGTTGCTGCCGGGCGAGCAGGCGAGTGAAAACAAAAAATGTTGAAGTAACTCGGATGCGAGCTACTGACCATCTCGCACGTACGAGTTACTCGTAAGTTACGTCCAAACAGTGCGAGCTACCGCAGTGCAGCTACTCGGCAGGCTGACTCGTACGCTAGCTTGCACTGTGTAAACCAGCCATTACAAAGTAATAGGAGGTTTTAAGTAAATCGCTTCATATAGCACTGTATGTCACATAGAGAGTCAGCCTATATTATCTCTGAGAAATACTTGAATTGCATTCACATAGGGACCAAAATTGCCATAATGATAATGCATTACTGCGTTAAGTTATGCTTCTGTAAAAGATGGTAAGATAAAAAGTTTCACACACTTTGTTTGTTTACATTAAGTTTCGAATAATCTAAATCATGTTAAAGGAAAGTGAAAATTACACCTCTATGAACTTTTGTGTGAACTGTGATGTTTTGAATCTTATGTAAATAGGTATTTTTTATTACCATTATGGCAAACAAAGGCGATATCTGCCTGGTAAGCGGATACCGTAGCTTATTGACGCTAGAAACGCCATGAAAATTGTCAGCGCTTTGCCAACCCTACCCTTGACCTTCTCAGGAGATTTTTTTCCAAGGATTTTCTCACTAAAGCAATACGAAATTACTTCAGAGCAGTGCTATTTAGCTTTGATCCTAATTTTAATTGAAATTTCTACACTTAAAATTCTGAAGGACTAACTATAAGGACATATATATATAAATTATGCGTCACGTTGTTTGTCCGCGATGGACTCCTAAACTAATTAACCGATTTTAATCAAATTTGCACACCGTATGCAGTTTGATCTAACTTGAAAGATAGGCTATATTTTATTTCGATATATAATCAAGTAAAAAAAATAAGGCAGTACGAAGTTCGCCAGGTCGGCTAGTTAATTATATAATAAGCCTTGCATAATATGAACATCATCATCATTACAGCCTATACAGTCCACTGCTGGACATAGGCCTCCACAAGTTTACGCCAAAAATAGCGTGAACTCTTGTGTTTTGCCCATAGTCACCACGCTGAGCAGGCGGGTTGGTGACCGCAGTACTGGCTTTGTCGCACCGACGACGCTGCTGCCCGTCTTCGGCCTGTGTATTTTAAAGCCAGCAGTTGGATGGTTATCCCGCCATCGGTCGGCTTTTTAAGTTCCAAGGTGGTAGCGGAACTGTGTTATCCCTTAGTCATATGAACATAAGAAGCGTAAAAATCCAACCACTTGTAAGTCTGCGTTATTACCAAAAATTATGGACAGTATTGAGGATTGTTGTCATACTATCCATCCCTGAATATCGCATGTGCATCAGCTAATATCGTTTCTACTTAGGCGTCTTAAAAAGAAAGTTGTGCGTTTAAAAAACGTTTTTACCTTGAATTTTTCTAATCTTTTTAGTTTAGCAATACCTAGCATATTATAGTAATTTGGTTGTAATATATGTACTCATATATAAATTGGCCTAGTTTTAACTAAGGTAGGGCACAGCAGGAAATTTCGTGCTCAAAAAATTGAGCAGCCCGACGGGGGTAGTACCTATAGAAGTATACCTTACAGAAGATAATAGCTAAATAATTCTGCTTTTTACGACAGTAAAATTTTAGATGTACATATTATGGTTTAACTTCTTTTTTAACCAACTTCCAAAACAGGAGAAGGTTCTCAATTCGATTGTATTTTTTTAATGTATGTTAGTTACCTCAGAACTTTTGACTAGGTGTACCGATTTTCCTGTTTTTTTTTATTCAAATTTTAATTGAGATCTTACAAATACTTTTTGAGTTATATCTAATAATGCGTATTTACTTGATTATTTTTTTATCGACATACGTTGTATTATGCAGCATCACTTTTTTAAAATTTTAATAAACTTACAAAGTTTTACGTAGGGTATGTAGTAGATAGAGTGGCGCGAAAAGTTAAAATTAATTGACCAGTTTTGACAAACACACGTATTTAATAAATATTGACTTTTCACGTGGCGTCAATATCGATTAACAATTAAGATAATTGTTCCTGTGTGATGAAACTTACTTGATACGTAGCCTATCTCAAATAACTGGCTTCCTGAGTAACATTTCTTTAATTGTACTTTTAAATTGTGAAATTAATACATTCAACAAAAAATCATTTCCTTAATCATTAATAATTTTTTTTATAGTATACATTTCTGCGTAAATCTCTGTATTATTCCGACATTTAGGTATCGGAACAAACTCAGCGTTTGATTAATTTGTTTTAAGATCAGTAATAACATAAATTACTTAAGTAGATTTTGATACCAATATGAATATTTAAGTGAAGTAATTTATTAACGTTAATTATTTCCTGTACTTGTTTTATTTTAATTAGATTATTGAGTTTATACAGACAGAGTGGGTATTTACGCTCTCTTACTGTAAGTATGAAATAAGTTATTGATTTTGTTCTTCTTGTTTTTAATAATAATAATAAGAATTTATTTTTCCTTACTATTTCTAGTACTTATCTATGTGGATACAAAGTGAGTTAGTGTGTACAAAAAAGAAAGACACACGTATATTAAAGTCTTCGAGCAATGCGTCCTACTTGTGTTGACATACGGAGCCGAGACGTGGACCTTGACGAAAGGACTGGTCCACAAGTCTAAAGTCGCTCAACGTGCATTAGAATATAAGATTATAATTAATGAGATTATTTACGAGGAAACGAAAGTAACCGACATAGCCCACATAATTAGCAAGTTGAAGTGGCAGTGAGCTGGTCAATTATGACTCAGGACCGATGACCGTTGGAGCAGACGTGTCCATGAGTGGAGACCGCGTCTTGGCAAACGCAGTGTGCGACGTTCTTCGCCCCGCTGGACAGATGACAACTACAGTAAACCGAAATATCTGGCGCGAGCTAGGTGAGACCTATGACCATGACTGCAATAGGGTGAACTGACTGACTGATATTATAAGTCTCTTATGGCCAGTTTCAATATCTATCTCTCTCTATCTATCTCCGAATTAGATATCTCTCTTTAGTAAGCATACTAGAGATAGAATACAAAACAAGAGGCAAATAGATTAGCTATTGACCGTTACTGCTGTCAAGGAACTTACATAACTATATGTGAGAAGATTTAATGCAAATGCTTGTATGATTCTTATTTCCACAAATGGTGAGATATGTGTATAGTTTGTTTGACTGCGTGCCTAATTTTCGCGCCATCATAGATGCAAGCTTATCAAAGCTGCAGCGGTCGCGTCAGTTGCGTATCAAGTCGCAGCGACAGAGGACGTGTCGCGAGTGTTCCGTAGTTTACCGACTCCATGTGCCGTGTTTAGTGAACGAACTTTTGTGTACAGATTTTTGTGTATGGATTTTTGTTTTGGATGTGCTTGGATTTTTGTTTCTGGTGAGTTGTTTTTCTTTTTTATATGAATTATGTTTTGATTTTTTGTTTAACTTTGCTTTGTTTTTTTTTGTTTGTTGTAGTATATAACTAAAAGTACTTCTATAGACAAACGTTTTGAGTTTTTTTTTTGCCTTTGATTATATTTGCGTTGTGAGTTTTTTTTTGCCTTTGATTTATATATATTTTATGTTATATCCAAAAATAACTAATTGTGCATATATTATCATAATAAGGTGGCCTAAATTAAAGCTTTTAAACAATGACTTTTTAGGATAATTTATTCAAAACTAATGTTTTTCTTAAGCATAAAAGACCGTTAATTTATACAGATATTTGACAATAAATTATGTTAATCTAATAATTATAATAATTTTTAATTTATTTTGAAATATTTTACTTAATTTTTCGATTAGTAAAAGTTTAAAGCAGACAATTTATAATATTTCATTCATAATTAATTTAAATATATGTCATCGTGGATTTAAATGTATTAATGATTATAATGAAACAACTTTTTCGAATTTTATCGCAGTTTATCAAGTTTTTAAATGTCCGACGTTTCCGATATTTTGCAGCCATCATGGTCACGGAAGGACCCCGTGAGTCCTGAGTATCTAAATAACTTCTGTTTTTCTGTTTCATTTTTATGATTGAAATTCATTTTAGTATTACGAAACAATATATATTTATGATATTCATACAAGGTTATAATTTAGAGGACAAAACTAAGCCACTAAAATAATAAAAAAAGGTACAGAGACATCAGGAGAGTAACGGAAGCTGCACATCTTATTACTTTTTTCGATTTTTGGGGCTCCGAAAGTTATATTATTTTGAAAAGTTATCGCTGGCGAGTATTCATGAAGTCGATTTCATGGTTTTTTTCCCTTGCATTCTTGTAATTTGTATTCGATTATATTAAAAAAATAGTTTAAATAGTTTTTAAAATTATATAAATATAATTATAATTAGGTAGGTACTATAAACGTTACTTTTTCAGCACATAATGAGAATTATAGAATGGGCTTACTTAATACAATTACTAGTAATAGTAAGTCCGATAACAAGTACTTGTACAATTTAAATAAATTATATAATTTTTCGATATGTAACTGACAAAATAAAATAATTGGAGGTTTTTTTTTAAAATTAATATATCACATTCAATGAAAACTAATCACAAAAAATATGAACCAGTAGCTAATTTATATAAAAGACAAGCAAGATCAAAATAGCAGCATCTGAAGCCTTATAAGTTTATAGACATACCACATAATTCCAAGGCTGTATCAAACCTTAAACAAACCTATAAAAAGTATATTAACAAGTAGTTGCAACAAAAAGTTGATTTACCTCGAGATGAGTATTGTCACAAATCTTTTTGCAGCTGTTACAATCCTCCAATAATCAAAATTCAACCTTATGGCATACAAAATAACGCTCTACCAAATTATTTATAGCTCCATCTAAAAGTTGCTAACGTACAAACTTGTTTGCGGTTGGTCAAACGGAATGTTAATCAAAATTAAACTCTAAAGCTTTAAAATAAGAGTGTTTTCATAGTTTGGTAGATGTAAATAGATTTCGTGGTTTTTGTATAACAGGTTACGTTTTCCTACGTAATTAGGGCAGGTGTTCGGTATCAAGATTTATTTTTTTTATTTATCTCGATCACTTCTGATCCCTTGGAGTTTTTGTTTGAGATATTTTTTTTGAAACTGATGTAGTCGAGTAAAACGATATGTGACACTCTTTAACACTTTCTAGTCTTAAGACTGAATATAATTTACAAATATTGCGTTTTAATTTATAAAATATTGTGATTAAAATTTACTATATCGATATTTCGTATTATAACGGTTGCGCGAATTTGTCTCAAAATTTCATTTTAATTATCTTTTTAACCAGTTTTGAATATTTATGCACACTAAATGTCAAACAAAAATATATCCAATTAGTTTTAAGTTTTAAGTGATTTTACTATAATACTATTTCCGAGTTTTGTTGAGTTAAATTTAAAGTTTAGTTTTATTTAAATTAAGAATAATTTTTTTTATAACATCCTCAGAAATAAAGAAATTTTTGTTACGTAGAGACTCCAACGATGTGTACTAGATGGCGCTACGGTACTACAAAACGAATAAATGCGTGCTCTACAGCGCTACCAATATTTACTGACGGGATTGTCTGCAATCAATATTTTATAAATCTAGCTTAGTTTAATGGGATTGTTTTTCATGAAATAACTACCTTGTAGTTAGATATTTATAGACATAAGGTTAGAGCACATCATGAAAAACATCTTGACTGGGGAAGATCTTCAAATTTTACAAAAGATTTCATTTAAATGATATTGCTCTCAAGTAATGTTTTGTTTAGCTTGTGTGGTGGTCTAGAAATTAGGTTTTTTTCCTGCACCAAATAAAGAATCATTCTACTAGCCCAGGAGCTTTTAAGAAAAAGACCTCTATGGGTGGCATAAAAAACGGATTATAGGCAATATACCTAAAAGAGCAGTAACTGGAAACATAACCAAAGCTAGGTTCGTTGTAAGTTTTTTAACGGATAAAACGCAAGGTTAATCTAGTTAAAAATATTCACCTCTGCAGGTCGGACGCACAGCCTAATTGGCGTTCTTTTAGGCATGATACACGAGAGATGCGGGTTAGGTTTTTCGCTATGATTTTTTGAAATAAATTTTCTTTTCAATCGTCGTGTATTTTAACGGTAATACCATGTTTTTTTCCTAGTATCATTTTACATTTTCCGTACACACGTTTTTGGCATTAATTAATCGACCTTATGATATCATCAAATCAATTTGTTGTGTAATTTAATAAGTAATCATACTTCAATATTTTTGTTAGTATATGTCAGTCGATTTGATTCAAAATACTGACTTCATTAAAAGATATAAGCGAAGCATAAAGCTAAAGTCACCAGAAGGATGATGATAATCTGTAATGGGGTTCAAGAAACTTTCAGAATATAAATAAAAAACAAAATCACATGCTTTACAATATTATGTTTTCTTTATAAAGTAATACCTATAGTTAACGTGTTATTATTGTCAATACATTTAATATTTTAACGGAGATGACAACAAAGTTCCCAGTATTTAAGAAAATACACCGAAACCACAAACAAAAGAAACACGCAGATTAGGCCCCTGTATAATATAACAAAAACTATGTTAGAACATATCTTATATATAAAATTCTCGTGTCACAATGCTACCATACTCCTCCGAAGCAGCTGGGCCGATTGTTATGAAATTTTGTGTAGATATCGGGTAGGTCTGAGAATCGGCCAGAATTTATTTTTCATCCCCCTAAGTTTTAAGTGGGGTGGAGGGGTTAAGGGGTTTTATCAACTTATATGGCAAACAATGTCAGCTAGTATTTTTATATTAAGATACTATAAACATAGACAGATATATATTAGAGCAGGCACAATATAGTCATTATTTTAAGAATGTTTTAAATGAAATTGTAGTGTCTAGAGTACGCCATTATCAAATCTACAGATTTTTTTCATTATAACGAGTTAGTCACGGTTTTAAAGTTACGTTACGTTAAATTTTGAGTAATTTCCTAACAATGGAATATAGTTTTTATATTTTTTACCATTAAAAACATAATCCATTGCGATAGATTTATAGATTCGCAAAATTCCTAAACAAATCACCTATTATACAATATACAAAAAACACGTACAATTAGACCAATTTATTTTGGCCTGCGGTGAATTGATATTTATCGAACAGAATATTGTTATATGGAGATCATTTTTACTGGTAATTGTTAGGCATTGTCGATAAAAAGGCATTGAAAATTTTTATGAATGGATAATGTTTTTGAATTTATGTTTTCATCAAATGATCATTGTTTGGATATTTAGAATTTCATAGTGAACGCTTAGGTACTGTAACTTACCTTCACAAAGCAAGCTTAGGTTAATGGTACCACGCTACACTTTTACAGACTAACACACAATTGTCTGTTAATACTTCGTTCGCGGATAAATTGCCTACAGTAAAAAAATCCTTTATTTGTACTTAAATGAGTCATTAAACTAATGTCTGCAGAAATCCAAACTTCAGCGGTTCATTTACAATCATCAATGCAAACATACAGTCATCTCTGTCTCTCTAACATCAATATTATATAGCCGTCTCATACTCACTAACTCCTATTGATTATAGCTATCAATCCCTTAATAATTCTTCATCATCTCCAACGTTCGATAATCCTGAATAACGACGCGCAGCTAGAAATCATAGTTAAATGGAAATGATGAAAGCTTACACAGCTCATCGGTAAATACGATCCGGCTTAAACTGGTTTATCGGTTAAAGGAACATTTGATTTCTTGTTTGTTCCATTTATTATTTATTTGCTCGTTTTATGTTTAATAGAAATTTAGAAATTACCGGGATTTCGTTTGATATTTCAGTAGGTATTGTAACGTAACCAGCAATGTACTTTATTGTGATTTTTTTTGTCTTTAAATGTATTGATTTGGACCGATATGGCTTTGAAAGTGTCGCTACATAGGATGCTAAAGTGTTAAGAGGAAGTCGATAAAAAAACGAACCAATTTATGCACGAAAAGTCCTTTCAATGGTTGACTTCTAGTGAAGTTACAATCTGATTTATGATGTCGTGGTGGTGGAGAAAGTAGCCATAAGGAGTGCAGCATAGAATCACTTCCGTGTTTTAATTTATTATATTAAAGCTTGTGCTACTTCAGAAACATTGTCGACGATTGTCTGAAGTACTTTAAGTTAAATAAGGCTACTGCTTTCTACAGATTTCAAGCGTCATGCTAAATGTAGCAAGCAATCATAATCGATAGTTGGATTTAATAGTTGGCGCAGTTAGTGGTGGCCCTGCTTTCTGCTCCGAGGGTTGTAGGTTCGATTCCCGCCTAAGTCTGGGTGTTCATATTAAATTAATATATATTGTAATATTTCTATGTATATTTATCAAAAAAAAAAAGTATTTAGCTATATCAGTTAGCTGTTACCTTATAACACAAGCATTAAGTTGCTTACCTTAGGAACAGACAGGCGTGTGTATATTATAAGATTTAATAAAAAAAGAATTAAGTGCCATTCTTAATATGATTTAACTGAGGTAGGGCATAGCAGGAATTTCCTGCTCAAAATATGGAGCAGCCCGACTGGGGTAGTACCTCGACCTTACAGAAGATCACAGCTAAATAATACTGTTTTCAAGCAGTATTGTGTTCCTGTTGGTGAGTAAGGTGACCAGAGCTCCTGGGGGATTGGGGATTGGGTCGGCAACGCGCTTGCGATGCTTCTGGTGTTGCTGGTGTCTATAAGCTACGGTAATCGCTTACCATCAGGTGAGCCGTACGCTTGCTTGCCGACCTAGTGACATAAAAAAAAAATATATAGAGCAAATAGTAGAAATATATGCATGGTGTCCTTTTCACGACGATTGCCGAATTTGGGAATTTTCTACTGAAAGGAATTTTTGAAGTAAAACTTCTTTACGCACGCTTGACTTGGGGAGTAGGCTGGTGAATGCGTGACGAGAGTGTTACGAAAAGTGTGATCGGGCGATGCGAACGGAAATTGAGAGCGAGATTAAGTTAGATGGAGCTAAGGAAGTTTTAGTTCAGTCGTATGGTCTAAAGCACACTCGTTTTTTTTTTACGTAAATAAATAACCTTAACATTTTTTTATATACTAGTAAAACATGATGGAAAAAAAAACAGTTTGTTAATAAAATTCTGTACGGATTTCCGAAAAGATCTGCAAGCCAATTATTTAGGTAAAACATTTAATTTTTTTTTAAAGATTTTTTATTCGTCAAAGAAAATACAAATTACGCACGGATGCGAGTCCGTTATATTTTTTAAATCGATAAATTTCTGTCACAAAAAACGAGGACAACCATCATATGCATATTTTAGAGGTCATTTTAAGTAAGAATTTCTTTACACATTATGTATGCCGGATACATTTGCAAGTCTGATTATCTTTGGATTTTATTTTTATTTAAAAACGGGAAATCCTTTTTATTTTATTTTATTGGATATCATTGTGTAGAGTGCATTGACTCGTCGAGTCTTTGACGGATAGTTTGTTCGATCAGGTTTTATTTCTAGGATACCGATAGACATATATAGATTGAATACTAGTTTCTCTACGAGACAAAAAATGTTGCTTAGCTTGGAGATATTTTAATGATTACGAGTTTCTTTTTAAATAAATGGTTGCCTTTTTGTTGTTATATTTAAACACGTTTAACATCACAAATATGTATGTATATCAACTTATTTTAAATTTTTTTAGTGTTGTTCAGTTTTTTATTATTAGTGCCTACTGGCTATTTCAGTGGAACTAGTTCAGAGGATGAAAAATGTGGATTACAACAGTTATATTCAAACCCGACATAGTAAGTACTGTTGGCATGGAAAGTATAATTAAATTTTAATACATTGAAATCGAAAATACTTTAACAGCTTATTAAAATCTTTCAAACGACCATTAATGATTTATAATGAATTCAGTCATCTCTTTCCCAGAAGAGCAATTATGTTGAAAAATAAATAAGAAAAAGAGGTAGATAGAAATCGAAAATTTTTTAAAATTAATTTTGAAAGGTTTTAGAGTCGGAAAAAGTAATTCGAAATTCTTTTCCATAATATTAGTAAAGTATGGCTATGTTAATGCCTCTCTTCCCGTGGGTGTCGTAAGAGGCGACTAAGGGATAACAGTTCCACTACCATCTTGAAACTTTAAAAGCCGACTGATGGCGGGATAACCATCCAACTGCTGGCTTTGAAGTACAAAGGCCGAAGACGGGCAGCAGCGTCTTCGATGCGACAAAGCCAGCCCTGCGGTCACCAACCCGCCTGCCCAGCGTGGTGACTATGGGCAATACACATGAGTTCACGTTATTTTTGGCGTAAACTTGTGGAGGCCTATGTCCAGCAGTGGACTGTATAGGCTGTAATGATGTAATGATGATGCAAGTCAAGTTACAAGTGAACAATTACAATTGTTACAACAATAACAACAATTACTATTATTGTCGTTGCGTCCACTGTGGTTAAACATTTAAATTAGTTTTAATTGACGATTCCTGTACACGGTCCTTGGTAAAGGTTATTGTACCAAAAAAATATGTTTTAAAACTTCTATCATTAGAATAGAGACTAGTTTCCTTAGATGCTGGCTAAATTATCTCGCACATAACTTACTGATAGACTTTATCAACGGGAGTGAAAACAGTTATTTGAGACTTGTTTTCTCTTAACTAATAAGTAGAACTTTTAATATCATCTTTCGAATAGAAATATCTAACAGATAAAATGTAGTTTGATGGTGAATATAATAAGCTTATATCTGTTGGATACTATTATGTCAGATAGCTTTATCAGCAACTAGACAAACACCCAGACCACGGCAAACATCTGTATGGCCTATATAAATGTTTGTCATGTTCGGGGATCGAACACGCAACCGCCAGCGCAACAGCCACAAACCAGTGCTGTGACCGTTGCGCCAACGCGTATCAAGCCATAATCCATATAAATAGTTATGACGTCAGACACAAAGAATCTTTGAAAATATATAAAATTATTTTATCCAAAGTTTTGGCGATAAAAAATCAAATCGTTTCAAATCATATTTGTTGTTTCGTGTACGGAACACTGACCGTCACGGTATTAACAATTGTTTTAATTGTTTCACGCGTTATCCGTAGTTAAATATCTATCGGCAAGCTCTGATAGTTTAGTTAATTAATTTCAACGGTTGAAAATGGTGTATACAATGTTTTGACTAGCCCGTTTGTGCAGTGGCCAGTGACTTTTGCTTTGAGGGTTGGGAGTTCGATTCCCGTCTCGAGTCTGGGTTCTGTATATGTATGCTTTGTTTTTTTTTTTCACATATAACTAGGTCGGCAAACAATTGTACGACTCTGCTGATGGTAAGCGATTACCGTAGCTTATAGACGTCTGGAACACCAGAAGCATCGCAAGCGCGTTGCCGACTCTATTCCCTAATTTCCCCGAGGAGCTCTATGTATGTGTATTGATAAAAAGTATCGCTGTATTAGTGAGCTATTGCTTGTAACACAGTTATTAATTTGATTTTCTTAAGACCAGCTGACCGTGTGTGTCAGATAAAGATATAAGGCGCATATAGGAGTATGTAGCGGTCACAGTGTTGATTGTAAGTTTTCGCTTCGAACCCATAACACTACCTAAAAGATAATGAGATGTAGATTTTAAGATGAGTCACTTCTAAGTAAGCATGAAATTGTTAAAATAAATAAAAGTTTCAGATAGTTCCTTGGTTCTTACTCTTAAAAGTAAGTTTTTTATAAAAATTATTTAGGACAACCCAAATGTAATGTGATATCAAATTTACAAAATACGCAAGTCATGAAAATAATAGTGATTAAAACAAATTAAATATTTTATTTTTAAATTCTCAATATGTATAAAAAAAATGATAAAAACTTCCTGACAAAATTTCCTGACATTTTATTTTAAATCACTATGTTCAATTTCTAATATATAAAATTAATCTTTATTATAATTAGTTAATAATTGAGTCTATTGCATAAAACCATCCCTTTGACTTATTAGACGTAATTGCCTTATCGTGTCTAGTATTAGACGCATGCTGTACGATAGTTAGGGCTTAGTCACACTTAGGGTATCTTCACATTTTGTATATTTCATTCCGATTTTGGATGTCTGTTCTTGTGGATCTTCTACCGTGCCTCGGAGACTAAGTTTGGCTGTCGGTCCCGGTTGTTATCATATACACCTGATAGCGATCGTTACTCATAATAAGGAATATGTTAGCCAACGTGCAGCGAGCAGCGTGGTAGAATAAGCTCTGATCCTTCTCCTACATGGAGAAAGTGGCCTACGTCCAGTAACTTACTTTCATCAACACCTTATCCATTACTTATGGCAGGAGTATTGCTTTTAATTTTCTATACCTTTCTCTGTCTTTCCAGTTTAACGGCATCTTTTTCATAGCCATGGGTTAGCTTGAAGATACTTATCTGTTGGATAGAAACGTCAACCTTTGCTATCTACCTTTTGATTAATTTAGCCTCTAACATCCCACTGCTGCATATTGGCCTCTTTCTACACGTAGGAGAAATGCTGTAGGTATAATCCACTAAGCTGCTTCACTGTCAGTTGAAATTGACAAAATACTAAAACACCACATATTCTAAAATTAATCATACACCCTGGAATCATCAAAAAATCTTAACCTTACAGAACACACACACACACATACACACACACACACACACACACATCAGCCTATCGCCGTCCACTGTTAGATTAGGCCTCCACAAGTTCGCACTAAAAATAGCGTGAAATCATGCGTTACCTTACAGAAGATCATAGCTAAATAACACTACTCTCAAGTCTATGTACTTTTGTATACTGTGGTGAGCAAGGGAGCCTAAGCTCCTGTGGAAGCAATTGTCGGGTGTTAGTATTGCTAGACTTGCTGGCATCTATAGGGTACGGGAACCTATCATAAGGCGGACTGTATGCTTGGTTGCCGTACAATACTATAAAAATAGTATCTTAAACGTCAAAGCTGTGCATGTCAAGCATGTTAGATTAATTCTAAACATTTTCTGGTAATAATATATTAACTCTAGCTTTAGTATGTTAGTATCGATAACATAGTAAAACTAAGGCATTTAGGGAACATAAATTTTAAAGTTATAGTTCTTCTGGCGTATTAGGGAAAAACGATGAAAGTAAATTTTTACATGCGCGCGCACACTGTCACAAAAAAACCGACACACTGAAGTTAGCTAGTCAATGAAGAAGAAGTTAGCAACGTGAAGTTACCTAGCCAATAAATTATAACTTCTTACGTGTGTACATAAGTACACACACTTTTTTTCTTTCAATTACAAACAAAATTATAAGAACAAGGAAAATACGAATTAGGTCGTCATTTAAAATAAACATTTACTTAGATATAACTTAAATTAATTATAAAATAAAATGTAACAGCTAAACACTAAAAGGTTAATTAGTTATATTATCAATGTTATCGCAATTAGTAATATTAATTGATGTTAATTATATTCCGACCAGGTAATTATAGTTTTTTTTTATCTCATTTAAACTCAGTATCGCATACTTTATCTTTGATACTTCATGCCGAATATTACACGGATAACAAAATCACAAAGTTTATCTACAACATTACATAAATGTAAAGATTTTGATGATTTTGTACGGAATGTGGTCATATTTAAATATTATATAAAGACATATTTCTAATTTAAATGTAATTTTGGAATTTTTTGCGTAGCCGCAAGATAAATTAGACCACGTAAGTTGGTTTTTAATTATGGAGTATTTTGTTTTATGATTTTAACTTACAATATTAGCAAATGAATACTATACGCTGACTTGATAATCTTAAGTTTTTTTAATACACAACAAGACCGACCACCTGACTCACCTGATGGTAAGTGAATTACCGTAGCTTATAGACGACTGCGACAACAAAAGCATCGCAATCGCGTTGCCAATCCCACCCCCAACCCCCAGGAGCTCTGATCACCTTACTTACCACAGGAACACAACAGTTTGAAAGCAGTACTATTTAGCTGTGATCTTTCTGTAAGGTCGAGGTACTTCCTTATTCGAGCTGCTCCTGATTACGAGCAGAATGTTTCCTTTACCTCAGTTAAGCAATTATTAATTCCAGTAAATAATTATATGAATAAGCTTTTTATTTTCTTAGTTCCTAAAACACGAAACCACCACTAACTACCATCTCGACAAACGTATGTACTGTAACAAAACGATAACAAACAAACTAACAACAACTAACAACTCGATCAAAACTTCGATCAAACCTGACTACCGCTAGTAAGACGCCAGCTAGTATTCATATGTAAATCTAATAGTTTATTACTCCATATGTGTAGGAAAAGTGTGTGTCAGATCCGATGCACGATTGGAGTTTACTCCTTCAGATCGACTGTCTAAATAGGCACAAAAAAGGCTTATAAGAAAAAGATGAATACCATATCAAATGGTAAATAAACGAATCAAATATTATATTAGAAAATATCGTAGCGCCATCTATCGGAACGCTTGGCGCAAAAAAAACGTAACGAGGTCATACGTTCAGTAGATTTTACTCTTCATATTTTTTTTCGTACCAGGGCCTTATATGAAAATCGATTTTTAAGGAGTAAACTAAAAAAACTCCAAAAATACAAAAAAAAATATTTTTAAATACCTCTTAAATACTCACGCAGTGTGCCGCTACCTTAACTCTGTATTGTTTCCCACGAACGTACAAATCGATTACTTGTTAAACAGTTGTCTCGCCGCTTCACGGTCTGTATCATTTTTAATTACGTTGAAGTATTTGAATAGAATTCTTTATATCTGTGCGATTTTAATGTTTTGATAATTTACTTAAATTTAATTATGTTTGTTTAATTTCTTTTTACAATTAAATATTTTTTTTATCTACGCCGTGGATTCGCTTTACAGAACCTTTATTGGAAACTGATCTACTTTATGGAGTAATAGTGTAATGTTTTACAGCCTACATCTTTTCTAACAAACATGACGGATTAAACAGGTCAATTTTGGATTACATTAGTGTCCTAGAAAATTTCTTACCTTACATAAAAGAGAAGGGTTAATGTGCCACGCTGCAGTGCTCCATTGCTGGTTAACGTACAATATCTCTATGTATATTTACGTGTTCTTTGTGGCACGCTGGAGAAACCAACAAAACAATAAGCCCAGATCAGAAAAATGATATCAGTAGAAATACATTTATTCGCCCTATTCGTGAATCAAACCCGTAAACGTCAGTTTCAAAGCAACTCCTCACACCATTACGTATAAAAGGTTCTTATAACATATAATAAATGAAATTTTTAATAAAGAAAATACATGAGTCAGCGTCTATGTTATTATAATGAGATTATTCTTGTTAATACGATATATAAAACAAATTGGATACGTATCAAGCAATTAATTCTTACAAGAAATAAAAAAAAACCTGTCTCAGCGGAGGAAGAAACGTTCATAAGGTTTCTTGGTACTTTTGAGCTAATAAGATTTTATTAGAAGGGCTTCTGCATGGGTATTGAATAAATGAGTTCTTGGAGAAAAAAGTCTTTATATATTATATTTTATTTAATTGAGTTTTATAAGTTCGCTCAAGTTATTCTGGTGAAATTTAAATTAAAAGAATATCAATATTGGTTATTAAATCAGTATTTTTTACTCATAGTAAATTTAATAATAATAACTAGGAATTATACTGATACCAGTATACACTCGTGTTGGTTATTTTGGTTATCTGACACTTGTAGCAAATTATTCGTTGATTGGTGACGTAGTATTCTGTGTGTGATAAATAATATTTAACATACTCTCAAATGTCTTTAGCTCATAAAATGCATGCTTCAGTTTAAAAAGCAAAAATTCAAAAACCGTATAATTTAGTACAATTAAAATAAAGCCTAAAGAATTTCCTTAAAACATTACAAAATTAAATATCGAAATGAATTTTTTAGTTTTATCTTTAGCTAGCTTTCAGTCGCCGACATGGTGCGGTGTAAAAACGGAACGTTGAGTCGACGGCATTTGTAATATAATTTGCATAGATACGTACGAGCTTGAAGAAAAACATCGCAGAACACACGCAAAAAGAATATGCGAAGCCTGTTGAAGAATTCTCAATTAGGATATAAGTTCATCATTACATCATTACAGCCTATACAGTCCACTGCTGGACATAGGCCTCCACAAGTTTACGCCAAAAATAACGTGAACTCATGTGTTTTGCCCATAGTCACCACGCTGGGCAGGCGGGTTGGTGACCGCAGTACTGGCTTTGTCGCACCAAAGACGCTGCTGCCCGTCTTCGGCCTGTGTATTTCAAAGCCAGCAGTTGGATGGTTATCCCGCCACCGATCGGCTTTTTAAGTTCCAAGGTGGTAGCGGAACTGTGTTATCCCTTAGTCGCCTCTTACGACACCCACGGGAAGAGAGGGGGTGGCTAATTTCTTTAGTACCGTAGCCACACAGTACATGGTCTATATAATATTTACCATATAAACCCATGAATGCCAGCGCTACGGCAGAAAATGTAACTGTTGCGCCAACATCCGATAGATGAAAATTTTTAACCGATTTCAAAAAAGGAGGAGGTTACTCACTACGACCGTATATACATATATATATTATTTTTAATGTATTTTCGGGGATAACTTCGTCGTTTATGAACCGATTTTGATATATGAGGAAACTCGAAAATCCGCATAACTTTTTACTGGGTGTACCGATTTTGATCATTTTTAATTTAATCGAAAGCCGATGTTTATATCATGTGGTCACATTTAAATTTCATTGAGATCTGATAACAACTTTCGGAGTAATCTTTGATAATGCGTATTTACTTGACAATATTTTTGTCTACCTACGTTGTATTACTTTTCGATATAATTGAAGTCGTTTTTTTTTCGCTTGCCTGCAAACATAATTATTCTATCGGATATATTCGCAAAAAATTAATCTTCAAGTTGTATGTCATTAGTACAAGTAAAACATGCCTTAAGGGCGTGTATAAAAATGCCTATAGATCATTTTTGTTTTATAGAAACCTCGTTTGTCTTGATATTAGCATATTCAAACAAACACATGTATTTTTTAAATTGGATGTATGTAAATTTACATACAACAGACGTAGTTACAATTTTTATGGTACTCCCAGCGCTTGACGCAATAAACTCCTGTACATTTCACTCACGACGTACTATTTGCTTCCCTCATTCTCACATAACATGTAAAGTACACACGTACACAATTTACGTTTTCATAATATGTTATATGTTTGAGCAATATTGAGAGGAACGCGTCTTCACGGTTCTTTAGGAAATGTAACGTTTTCCCTAATTATTTGTTTATTAAAGTAGGTGTTATTTTGGCATACGTTGTGGAACAGGGTTGGTAGATATACAGATGTTTTTAATTTTACAGTGTTATACAGGATGCATGTTTAATATTTGTATATTTGTTTATCTTTGTGTGGTTTTTATTGATATGTGTAGTGTGATGTTAATTTTGACGTTCTTGTTGAGTGGGTTTGGTAGAATTACGAATCTTGCAACATGCACAATGTGCACATTGGCTTGCCTTTGAATGTGTGCATATATTTGTGTGTAGTGTAATTTTAAGCTTGTCTTGAAATGACTTAAATTATATTGATTAGTGATTTTTTATATCCGTACTTGAAATAATTTAATGTTATAATTATTTTAAGAAAATTACCGCAGTAAACACATAATAATATTAATTTATTATTAATAATTTATTGCATATTTTTTATCAAGTTTGTTTGCTTGACATTACAAGCATGTCCAAATGACTACATTAATGCTAATTTTTATAATGTATGAAACCTCATCAGCCTTCGATATAATATCAGGTTTTGCTCATTATTTTCTAAATCAGATAAAAAGAGGCAGCTGATTTTTTTCTCATGAGAATCTTACAACTTATCGAATTATTAATATGTGTATAAAAATACCGTAGATAAACTTTGATGGAGTATAAACACTCATGATACGTCAGGACGTCTTCTATAAAATAGTTGGATGGTTCTTGATCCTTTAGGTTATAATAGATAACGGAGTAGAATGCTGGTCGGTACAGAAGTGTTATTATTTCTTTTAAAATATACTTTTCTCTTGCTAATGTGAGTCACCATCAGCTGAAGATAAAATTAATATTTGATAAATTGGTAATGTTAGTTTATGTTTCTTCATTTAATTTTTGCAATTAATCAAGTTGGTTCCTTGATCTCAGCAAGCGACTGATGCTCAAACGGTTGTGAGTCCAATTTCCACAGATGAATAATGTTTGTAAATAGCAATTAAAGTTTTGTCATGTGTGTGTGTGTTTTTTTTTATATCAGAATAATAATCGAATCTCAGTTTATGTTTTTATATTATTAATTACAATATTTTTATACACGCAAAGAATTTATATTTTAAATTATTCTTTATATTTTTTATATTACATTCTATTATATGTATATTTTACTATGTGACAAATGGTTTTGATTCTATTGCTCTTTGATAAAAAGTTATTGGAGATGTCAAAGATTTTATCATTAGCTAAATACATCTTAGCTAAATAGGCATATGTATATAACACAAACGTGCTATGTGCTTTCGAACTTCCAACACAGGATTCACATTTAACTTTAATCTTTTAGTTAAGCGTTTTTTTTATTTAATTATGTACTCGTATATACATATTCTATCTGACAAATACGGCTCAGAGGGACAAATTCATTTAAATTATTTTTCACATACCCATTAGCCCCACCACCCAGTACCCATTACCCATTACCTCGTCCGATCACTTTGTAAATTTTTACTACAAGACGTATAAAAATTTACGTGAACTCATGAATATTAATAATTAATTAATTAACACAGCAATTACGAATTAATTAAGCATAAGTGAACTTGACAAAATTAGGACAATCTATGCAATATTTGTGCGAAATTTTTTAGATTAGCCATCAAATGATTAGAATCAAGATAATGTAATGGTCACACTTGGAATTTTGAGATGACACCTCGTGAATATTTTATAAGATACATTTACTGTCCAAACTTCTGTTTTTAATTTTTTTAGAATGATTTAGTTGACTGATTAGGAGAGAACTCAATGATAAAAAAAAACATGTTAATTAAGCAATATTCAAAGATGACAGTTCGTTTCTTTTTTGCCATTAATCAAATTTACAAATTTAAAGACTCAAAGAGGTATACTACAAGCTAACAAAGAATGACACTTTTCGTTTTATACGAGTATATAAGCAAACATGTGAATTTTTAGACTCAATTATATAAAAGTTTATTAGATTTATTATAAACTAAAATTCTTTTGATTTTTCTCAAATATTTTATTAAGTCCCACAGCTCGGAAAAGACTTGATTTTCTATGAAGAAGTGGGATATGCACGTAATCAACAACGCTTCGATGTGGGAGTTCTTGTCGTTCAAATGTTTTTATTTCGACGCGTCTGCGTTATTTCTGTAACTACTCTCGTGCTAAGTTCCTTCTGTACCGGCATTCAGATGGCTGAAAGCTATTACTGACAGCGGAACTGCACATAAATAACTCATCTAAAATAAATACAAAAAATAAGTGAAAGAAATATCACTGTCTCTGGGTGGTAACTTTGGTTGGTAGTTAGTATGAGACCACATGACTGCACGATATACTCACGTTACAGTGAGTAAAGTAATTTGCCCAGCAAATTTAGAGCCTACTTTTCTTAAGAACTAGGGAAGCAGACCATCTACCAGTAAAAAGTTTAAAGGTCACATTTAAGTATTAAAAAAAAACATTTTAAGCATGTGTCATTTAAAATGTACAATTATTACTATATAAATAAGTTAAATTACATTAAATTGAACAAAAAACGACCTTAAGTATATATATACATAATATAATAACTAAAAAATATTATTAAAAGGAGTCCCTTTAGGCAAGGGTCCGAAGATACTAGCAGCGTTCCCCCTTTGAATAGCTAGACTAATTCTTTGTCTCCTGTGACGTCGAATAATCTTTTTGCTATTTCCTTAAAAAGTGGAAAAGTCCAAATATTTTTTATTTCTTTTAAACTTTACAATATTGTACATATTTACAATGTACTACTATTTAGTTCATTCTGGGTCATAGCTGGCTTTTAATGCTTATCCTTCACGATTGAAGCATGTGCATGTGTGGAAATATATATGTATGTATTTAACAACACAATTCATTTAAGTAATATATAAAATCAGCAAATCATCATTGGTTAGTTAATTTCACATGTGATTGAACTCATCGCCAAAAACCGCTACAAGCGGACTAGTTTACATAGTAATAAGAACACGTTCGGATTCCAAAAACTTGTTTTATAATAAGCTTCAAGTTTCGACATTAGATATTCAAACGATATAATGAACTTCTCATTATTTATCTTCGTTTTAATCAAGTTGGTAAATTTGATTACATTGATTTTTGCTCATAATTTATAATTAAAAAAAAAATATAATTTAAATTTTCGATATTATTTCAATTATGTTGGGATATTTGTTGTCTTGGAATTGATTTATGGTCTGATTTTAAGTAAGCTTCGAATTAGCTTCGGGATGTATTAAATAATATTAAACATAACTTTAAATTGTATGATTGTAAGCTTGTAAGGGAAACGTAATTTAATTTTTATTTACTTGTGTTGCTCGTTGAACGTCATGTTTCCTAACTTTTTGCTTAAAAGTTCACGTTAGAGTTTTTTTCTACACATTTCTAATGATGTACTTGTACAGTAAAGTAAGAAAAGAAAAATAAAATACTGAATTTATTCTCTCAAATTTCTGTAGAAGTGCTGGAATATTGTTTTTATATCATTTATTTACTGTCAAAAAAAATGTAAATGTGCTAAATATTAATCCTAAGACATTAATTATTGTTCATGTATACCTACAAGTATATAAATAGACAAGTAAAAATTTGTTTAAAGAGCCACGAAGGTCTATAAAATATAAATCATAGAAATACATGACCAATTTACAAAACAGATAACTCAAGCTAGTAGTATATAGGTACACGTTTTTTGCACATGTTACATAATTTTGTTCATTAAGTGATCGCTCTTTCACGGTTTTCTCGGACAATCTTTAAGGTTTAGGCCATATAGCTTTAAGCTTGCCTTTTAATAAGTAACTAAATAAAATATGTGCCATGTATTCCAGATTTCACTAATTTATTAAATAAAATCTGATAAAAAGGACCTGTGATCTTATACTGCTAATTAGCATTTAGAGTACTTCTAAATTACGGCGGAGAAATTCCACCCAGGCGAATCTGTGGGCAGAGGTTTATTTTTGAAATACAATAAATAACTTAGGGCTAAAACATTTAAGTCTCCAGACGAGGACGAATACAAATTTCACTTTAGATCTCATCAGAACAAGTTCATTGCTCTTCTAAAAATCTGGACGGTTAAATTATTTTTATTTTATTTTATTTACTTTATTTTAATTAGGAAACAAACAGTACAATAATATATATAAAAAAAAACTTTTACAACTAATACATAAACCAATAAAGTTTCCAATAGTAAACCATTCATTAATGAGCTATAATACAAGCAGTAGTAAATTGAATGATTAGGTAAACATGTACGAATAGGAACATTTCATACAATTATCAATTATTTTATAATAATCATATAAACCATGTTATAAAATGGTTATTAGTTGAATGATAATTAAGTCTTAATAATCAATACAAAATTCAGAATTTTCAGTTTCAATTTTTTCTTGTATTACCAAACACTAGGAAGACGTAGTTGACTATTTATGTTACCGGGAAATTACTAAGACTCATGTACCATGCAATAAAAAGATCCTCTACGGGATCTTTTATGCTGTGTGGCTACGGCATTTAAGAATATAGCCACCCCCTCTCTTCCTGCGGGTGTCGTAAGAGGCGACAAAGGGATAACGCAGTTCCACTACCACCTTGGAACTTATAAAGCCGACCGACGGCGGGATAACCATCCAACTGCTGGCTTTGAAATACACAGGCCGAAGACGGGCAGCAGCGCAGGCACGTCCACGCGCACGCCACGAAAACTTGTGGAGGCCTATTTCCAGTAGTGGACTGCAATAGGCTGAAATGATGATGATGATGATGTTGAGGATCTTTTTATTTTATACGTAGAGCTCTGGTTACCTTACTCACCCAAGGAACATAATGCTACATGAGATAAGTATTATTTAGCTGTGATCTTCTGTAAGTTTGGTTCTTCCCAAGTCGAACTGCTCCTGATGTGAGCAGGATATTGGATACTGTGCCCTACCTCAGTTAAGAAGTTAGATTATAACAGAAACATTAACAGAAACATCGAATTTTGCGTGTACAAAATCATTTCCTGTAATGCAAGATTGCTTATACTTGTGGAATTATTCCCAAGATTATCGATCATGACTGAGAAAAATATTACATACAGACATAAGCCTGTCACAATGTTATTAGTAAATGTTACCGGTTTTCCAAGTTGGCTAAGCAAGGAACGCCTTATTTATTACCGCTAATAGTCGATAATCAGCCTAATAATTATTCCGAGAGCGTTCTACCACCGACTTGGCTATTCCACGTCTTATCTGGTTTGTTGTTATGGTTCTTGTTGTTTTTCTTTGCAACACTATGTCTGTGTAATATATTATTTACCTATTATTTTGATTAGGAAAATTGTGTATATAAATCTTTTATGAATATGTTTTTGTATCTATATCAGCCGGATGCTACCTAAAACACAGCCATTTAAGTATTTGCCTTAAGAACAGACGGCTGTGTGTGTGTCAAACATATTTATTTAACATTAATTTTATGAAATATTGATTTAAATTTGTAGATTCCTGGTTATAAGGTTTATTAAATATTTTCTGATAAAATAATTCTATGTAAAACTGGTGCATTACCACAAATTATTTACTAACGCGATAATGTTATGTAATTAAAATTTAATCTGAATTTGCTATATAGTAACGGAAGTTAATAAATATTAACAGTTAATAAATTAAATACAGTTATTTCTTAATAATAATCTGATTCAATTACTTGATAATCTTCATAATAATTTAATTAGTCGATTAACAAAATTATCAAAAAAATATATTGACGTAATTTTGAAAATGATATTAATTTGAGCTTCTTCCTGATTCTTTTCAGCAGAATTTACATTCCAAATCAGTGGTAAATTCAAGTTAATTATAATTTAATTAAATAATTATATTATTAATTTATTAAATAATAATATAATTATAATCTGTACAAAGATGATTCGAAACTACTTTTAATGTCTTCATGGAAATAGATATTTTTGATTTGATTTTTCAGCAGGAACATCAATTATATGGTAGCTCCACGATATATTTAATTAATTAACTAAACCGTCCACTGTCGGTCCCGGTTGTTATCATATTCACCTGATAGCGATCGTTACTCTTAGTAGACAATATATCCGCCAAACCGCATTGGAGCAGCGTGGTGTATTAAGCTCTGATCCTTCTCCTAGAGAGGGAAAGAGGCATATGCAGCAGTGAAATATTACAGGCTGAAGCAAATTAAATAAAAAATATTATACGTATATTACTAACTAATAATATTATACGCATGTAGGCTTAGTAACATTATGATATATCGAAAGTTTTTGATTTTACTAAAAAAGTTATTCTTGATCTTGATTTTGTCTAAACTAATCATAATTGCATTCTAATATTATGACTCATACACAGTAGCAATCTCGTATATTAAAAAACCGTATTTGTAACTGTACAGTCTGTACATTGTCAAGACCGGAAATCTATACCGTTAGTACAGATGTGATGACCACATCTCGGTCGTTACCTGTATGCGTTATTAAATTCCTTATAGATATACTAAAGTTATTTTTAACAGACTTTGAAAAGAAGAAGGTTGTATATTCGACTGACTGTATGTGTTTTTTGTATGTTCACCGTTACCTTTCTCAGTTTTAAGTATATTTTTAAAATCTATTTGTTTTGTAAAAGGGTAGATTCCACGGGACTTTATAGTGACCTATATTTAATAAGGAAACATAATTTTTCCGTTCAATTCATTAAATAAAAATCAATGGAACAAAATGAACACTTGCACGTACGAAAACTCCCTAAGACACATTAGAGTATAATAAACCATTGAATTGTCCGCTGTCAAACTTGTTATTCCGAAAGGGTTGTCCTTACAAGAACGAGGCTCTGGTCATTGTACTATTTTTCGTGTGTATAAATGTATTTTTCTTTAGAGTAAGGACATGAATATCTTATTTTTGTATATAGTAAAAAAAAGTTCTATCTAAATCTACAAAGTTAATGTACAGTTTTTTTTTGTCTATATACGTTGCGGACAAAAATATATATTCAAGTATTTTTCCGTTCCCTATATAAAAAGCTAAATATAGATTTCTAAGAACTTGAATAAAATACCTCCATTTTGTATTTGCGCAACAGTTATTTTTAGTCGAAAAAATAAATCTTGAAAGATTATTTATATATAATTTTAAACTGACATCAAAAAAGGTCAAATAGAGGTTAAATGTTTGAAGAATAATGGAATAAAAAACCAAAGATTTAAATTTAGAAAATGAGCTTACAGTTTTAAAGGAATAAATCAAAGGCAGAAATGATGTCGTGTCGATAAGTCCTTTGTTACCCAATAACAATTGACTGTCTAGGTGACTTTCAAGTGATCTTTGTATTTCATCAATTATTAATCTCGAGTGGTCGCTGAAGCTTCCAGTGTGTCTAAGAATTCATTATATTAATTCGATAAAAGTCAGTTGAACATTTTCTTAATCAAATTCGAAAGTGGTCCTTTGATATGAAACCTATTAAATAAATTGGGAAAGTTTGTTCGTTAAAATCTCTTTTCTGTGTGAATTTTGATGCTTCGTGTTGTATTACGGTTTTAATTATTTATAATAAGTGAGAGTTGTATTTAAATATTTACGCTTAATTGAAAAGGTGAGAGGTTACGCATACTAAAAGAAATTATAACAATTGAAAGTTTTGCAATAAGTATGAACATAACTATAAGTATACCTTGTGAACCTAAATATATTTAAATAATAATTGTGTTTGCAGGCAAACGAAGAAAAACTGACTTTTCGAGAGTTTCTCTCGATTGCTCTGGGATCCCATCATCAGATTCTGGTTTCATATGGTTCATCATGGTACCAAACTAGGGATATCTCCTTTCCAACAAAAAAAGAATTATCGAAATCGGTTCATAAACGAAGGAGTTATCCCCGAACATACATTAAAAAAAAGAGATATATATATATATATATACGGTCGAATTGAGTAACCTCATCCTTTTTTTGAAGTCGGTTAAAAATACATATCAAATTGCCAGCCCGCATGGGAGCATCGTGGTGGAGTAAACTCTGATCCTTCTCCCACATGGGGAAGGAGGCCTATGCCCAGCAGTGGGATGTTCAATCTGAATGCGTATGCGTACGCATTACTTAAAACCACCTGTAAGATATTTGTCAATTCATAAACATATTTCTTTAGAACTTTACGGTGTATTGTAAGAAACAACTTTAAAATAAAATAAAACAACACACGTATGAAATAATTAAGTAAAATTACAAGATTATGATCGTAAATACCGTTAATTATGACTAATTTCCTGACATATGACTTACGTTTCCCTTATTGCGTGTTAAAAGTCGACCGACTACTTGTGACCGACTTGAAATATTAATGATTAACTACACGAAATAATAATATTCATATATGAAATGTTTCTGCTACTTCTTATATTTTTGACGAAGTATAATTATGCTTTTCGACGAACTCCTTAAGGTACGGAAGCAAAATGAGGTAATGAGATTCAATTTTGGTGCAGTTATAACTTATTATTAAATATAATATTTATCTTAAGCTCAGTTGTTAAGAAAAAGATCATATATCAGTGAATAAACACAAAATATCCTACGCACGTTCTTAATAGGACAAAATATTCCAGTATTATTGGCCTTAGTCTTTTATCTGTAGATAAATATCGCAAGATGCGGATTAATTCCTTATGTCAAACATGTCATGGTTCAAATTATATATATATTTTATAGGTTTCAAGTATTTATTTAATAAGGAAAATACTAATTTATATGTTGATTGCACTAATTAATATATTCATTTATAATTCGATCGAACGAGTCTCAAAACCTACACCGATTTTTTTTAAATAATTTTATTCTTATTAAGTTTCTTCATAGTTTTGAACTATATAATGCGATAAAGTGTAAAAACTAAACAAGAAGAATATTATTGTCGAATAAAAATATATACATAATATAAAAACAAACTGTTATTCATTTAATTACGAAAGCAAGGGCCTGTTTCCATGGCTGCTAGTATAGTATCTTACATATAAAAGTATCTAATAGATGAAAGTTTGTTCAGATATTTTATTCGCGATCTGTGAATCCGAAAGTTGTAGTTTATTATTTGTGGTTATTATTATCTCTAAATATATATATATATATATTATATTGTCTCTAAGGGTCACTCTTAAATCCAGCTGATAGTCTATCAGTAACTTATACGCCAGATAAACTTTATCATCTATCTGTGAACTAGGCCACAAGAATGAAAGTAAAACCTACCCTCGGATATATTCATATAAAATCCAATCACTGCTTTGTATCATTTGATAAAAATCTATTCAGTTTCCTGTTTATGTTGTAAATTTTGATTGTGTGTGAGAAAGATTTTGTTGATGAATAGATATTTTTTTCTTATTTCTTGTTTGGTACAAGTTTTTTGGTTATCGATAAGTTTTATGGTCGTTTTACCCTGATTTAAGTGTATTTAACAAACTGTGAGGAACGTTGAACAAGCATTTTAATAGATGTAGCTGTTTTAACGGACTTTGTAAGAAAAAAAATATTTTACGATATTTATGTGTTTATATTATAAACAGGCTTAATTTACCTAATCGTTTTTATTTGTATTTTATTTTCAAGTTGATTTTATTTTATTAACTTTCTGCATCATGTATATTAATACGCTAAGGTTAATGTTAGCCTCCCTTTTTTAGAAAAAAAAAACCTCACAATTATTACACATAAATTATATATGATATTATAGATAATTGGTTGCTCTACCGGCATCGACAGCTAAAAAAATATTATTGCAATTGTTTTTGTAAATTAATTATTTATTAAAATTATATATATGGCGGCTTTAGTTTCGAAACAATTTCATCATGGTTGACAATTATTATACTTATTTAGTGCGAATTATCAGCAAGGGTATTGTTAGTATTTTATAATATAACATTGGTATATTTTAAGACCAAAACACTTCTATGCACGAATATTACCATTTTAAAAGTGAAATTTATCATACTTATTTTGTATTTACATTAATCCTTACTTTATTCAAAGATTATTTAATAGCTGTTATTTGGATAAAATAGGAATTGAAGAAATTTTCTATTTACTTTTGAAATTTTTCATTAATTGTTTATGAAAAAAAAAAAAACTTATCAATTCCTGCATCTCGATCATTACCCCGAGTAGAAAAAAGGTCAGGCTCAACCAGATCATGTAGCTGGACCGGATCAGGATAGAATAAGGCATGCCTGATCCGGCAACCTCTATCAGGACCAGGTCCGGTCCAGACAAGGATAGCCTGATATAAAATATAATCAAGTATGGTAAGGCATAGTGGATCAGGACCAGGTCCGGTCCAGACAAGGATAGCCTGATGTAAAATATAATCAAGTATGGTAAGGCATACTGGATCAGGACCAGGTCCGGTCCAGACAAGGCTAGCCTGATGTAAAATCTTACCAAGTATGGTAAGGCATACTGGATCAGGACCTGGTCCGGTCCAGATCAGGATGGCCTGAAAGAAATGACGCGAACTGAGCCTGAATCGCGCTATTAATGTTTTTAAGCGCACTTAGTATATATACAGTTATCAGGACAATCTAGCAGGGAGTCCATTTCTACACAGTGGAGCAGTCGTAAGTAATAGGAAATAGTATTTAGTAGTTAATCATTAGAAGTTGATAAATAAAATTTAATTAGTAATAATAATTAATTAATAACATAAAAATAAATAAAAATAATTAATATTTAAAGTAAAAACATAAATAAATAATACATTGGAAAAAATAAACGGAAATAAATATTATAATAATTATGTTAATACATAAACATTTTTGAATATCATATCAAAAATTATGATGTAATATGAAACTTTGAATAGTTACGGGTCTCTGTAAAGAACTCACTATAGACGGCGCCACGGTTCGCTTTAACCGAAAATAAAAATCATCATATCAAAAATTTCGCTCTAGCGGGTACATCGTTCCATAGCTTAATTGGCTAGAGCGCCGACACGGTCAGTCGGAGACGCGGGTTCGAATCCCGCTGGAGCGGTCAATTTTTGATATGATATTCAAAAATGTTTAGAATTCCTAATGTGTGGGTAACACAAAAATAAAATCGTACATATGTTAATACATATTTATATCAATTCCCTTTTTTTTTTGTTAAATAATTTTTTCAAAAATATACATTCGTGTTTTTTAAAAGGACCGAACCGAACCCGCTGATCAGGATGAGATGAGATTTCCTGATCAGGTCCAGATCAGGAAATCTCATCTCATCCTGATCAGGTCCAGACCAATCATCTGCGTTACATGCCTTATCTAGTCCTGATCAGGCATGCCTGGTCCGGTCCTTCTAAGGAAGACGAAAAAATTTCTACTCGGGACGTTCAACATCTATTTAGGCAAAGCCGTGTTTTGAGTTCGTCATAATTACAAAACGCATTTCCTAACCCAAATCAAGTTAATTCAATTCATAAATATAATACCAAAGCTATAAAACCTCTATCGTAAAATCTATGATAAAATTAAACATTAAAATAATTAATTAATTTTAATGAAAAAACCAAATTTACAACAATGTTCTATAGTAAATTATACAATAATATCATTATAAATCTAAATTAAATTGAGATAACATATACGTATAATATAAATTATACAAAAATGTCATCGAAAATTATTTCGTTAGATTTTTATATTTGATAGTATTCCCTTTCTGTATGATATTAAAAGCTGTATTTGTTTGGATAAGAACGTTTTAGTACGCCAGTGATAAATGTTTTTATAACTGTAATATATTGTCACTGCGTTAGTTACCGGTAATGGATATTTACTTTGATTTAATCATGTTATTTATATTATAGTGAGTGTTCACTTAGTTTGTTTGTGTGGTATTTCTTTTAAGAATCGTTTTTATCGTTACACATTTGTAAAGCGTAAACTATATCTATAAAAATAAATAAAAATCGATTTGGTTTATTTCGGCTAATCTTTGAAACGGCTGTACCGATTTTGACGGAGTTTTCACTGGCAGATAGCTGATGTAACAAGAAGTAACTTAGGCTACTTTTATTTTAAAAATTTATTTATTTTATAACTCTACGAACTGAACAATAACTTTTATGTTAAATTCTACGCGAAGTCACGGGCACATTGAGTTAATTTATAAGATCTATATGAATTACGAAAAGGTCTATCTAACTCGGTTCATTGAAATTATTTTCGAAGTTATTTATTGCGTACTGTAATTGACATTAAAAGCAAAACTTTTTTGTCTCTATCTTAGCCCCACATTAAACTGAAACTTACTGAAGATTAACGTATTTAACTGGATTTAATTCCATATTACTGAATAGAATTGTGGTTACTTACTATTTCCTAATTCATTGCAATTCCCATAGGAGAGGTATGAAAGAATTTGTAATTTTAAATACGCCGTAGGTACCGCTTGTGTGCATTACAGTAGATATGATACTGACTAATTTTTTTATGTTCGTAATTAGTCGTTAGTTTAGTAGTAGTTAGTTCGTAGTTATTGTTGGAGAATGTAATAGTATTTTAACAAAACCAGAATCTATTTCGGCAAAGAAATTGTATAAATTGGTCGATGAAGTTCAATCGATAGTGTCTCATACACAGTCGTAGTACAAGTAATTGCATAAGTGGCAAAGCTCTTCAATAAAGAAAAAAAAAAATAGTCATCGTTACGATTGTCAATCTTAGTACTGTGAGATAGTTGGTATCTATAATATGGCCTAAATTAAATGATAAAACAGAAACGAACAAAAAACGAGTGTGCTTTAGACCACACCAATGAAGTGGAACTTCTTTAGCTTCATCTAACTTATATCTTCCTCTCAACTTCCGTTCGCCTCACCCGATCACATTGTTTGTAACGTTTTCGTCACGCATTCAATTGGGTAAGCTACTCCACAAGTCAAGCGTGCGTAAGGAGGTTTTACTTCAAAAATATTTTTTGTGGCACACTCAAAGAAACATGTTCTCAAATCATTCATTCTTTAAAAGGTCCCCCTTGGTCTATTTCTAAGAAGGGTCAGCCCCGCTTCTTCCTGGCAACACTAATAAATATAACTTTCAGCGTTTCACACTTTAAATGTTTTACTTGTAACAGTAATCCGTCGCGTCTATTTCTGCTCCCCTCGAACGCCAAAGGCAGCTGTTCAAATACATATCTTAGAAATAATTAGTCCTTGTCGTAAATATGTGCAATTGCTCGATGAATTATGTTAAAAGCGCACTAAATGGAATTTGATTATAGAGAAATATATGCATTAATAAAAGATTTTGCAAATACTAACTCAAATCAAGATTTTAGATCCATTTTCTTATATTATCTTACTAACAGTAAATATTAATTAAAATATTGCAACAAAAAATAATAATGAAATAAACATTTCCGTGTTCCCGTGTATCCAACACAAATAGACATCAAACTTAGGACTACCTAACTTGGTACTGAAATGTATAGCAAATATCTGCAAATATAAAAGAGCTTAAGCTTAGTTACTTATTTGCATTTTTTTGCATTTTTGTTTTATTAATTCTTCTAACTGTTATTGTAGGATTTTTTTGTTAAAAAACACATTTTATTAATTAATAATGTTTGTTATCACTTTTGTATCACTGTCATTTAATTATAGTTTATCTTAAAACAGTATTCTTGACACCTGAAAACATCAAAAGTTCAAAAAGCAACTCCTCAGACATCATCATCATCATCATCACATCACATCAGTCTCTCCCAGTCCACTGCTGGACATAGGCCTCGCCAAGTTCTTGCCAGACATCCCGTTTTTCCGCAATCCTTTTTCAACCCCACCGGCAACCTTACTAGCCCTAAAACATATTACCGAAGACAGTATATGAATAAAGTTTACATAATCGTTTGTCGGGTAAAAAGGAAGGATGTTGGCTTCCAAATCTCTGTCTCAACATTCGAGACACAGCTACAATAGCCACTATACCAGTTCCCATATAAATTAATATCACGGTCATTTCTCATAGCATTTTGACTAGCCTGTTGGCGCAGTTTGTACTGATTCTGCTTTCTGCTGGGGTTGTGGTTCGATTTCCACTCCGAGCGGGTGTAATATATATTTATTTACATATTTAGTATTTATATGTATATATATATATAGCGAAAAAAATCTAGCTACACCAGTAGACTGTTACCTATAAGACAAGAATTAAGTTGATTATTTTAGAAACAGACGACCGTGTGTGTATGTTGTAGATATTTATTTATTTAGCAATGACTTTGGTACTAAAACTATTGAGTTAGTTATACTTTAGCTTTGAATCAATTGCATTTAATTACAAGTACACTTGTCTTGCTGTAAAAAATAAGATCAAGAGCCGATAGTATCAAATAGCACAGTGAAATCCCTTCTACAAATAACTCTATATCAAAGTTCTTTTACTATCAATATTAAACAAGCTGTGCCCTCTGGTTTCACACGCATTAGTTTGGTGTAAAAAAGCCTATAGCCTATCTAACAAAAATATTTTGTTTTAGTTCGTACCAGTAGTTCCTGAGATTTAACAAACAAACAAACTTAATAATATTTTATTATTAAGTTTTCTATTTATTTTCTTACTTATAAATCCTATTTAACTAACATAAATCAATGTAACATATTTAGACTCTAAACCAGACGAAGAATTAAACGTATGACCGATTTAAATCTAAAATGGAATAACAAAAAAGTATTTATATATAACTAACATGAACAAAAAGGGAATATGAATCGTATAATAAAGGTTATAGAGTCGATACTCGATTGGATGTATTGTAGGAAATTAATATTGCACCATATTGTCAGTTTATAAAGTCAGCTTTTCCGTAAAACCTCAGCGAGGAAAAAAGCTCTGCAGTGCGAGCAAATTTAGCGACAGACTAAAGCATGCAAAAAGTAAGGGCAGACGAGTTGTTGCTGTTTTACTTTAACCGCACACTGTTGACTCGTGTTTGTGATTACATAATAATATATTATGCCTATGTAACGGAAGAATTTTTTGTTAGAATGTGGACTGCAAATTTAGACTCTTATTAATTTGACATGGAAAAAACAATTGATATATTTTACGTCGTAATAAAACTATAGCACTATATTCCAGTTAGTTCGATTGGTTTTGGATAATTAAGAGAAAATTTGTAGACTTCGAACATCAAAATATTAAGAATTCCAAAGACTTCTGAAATTTTACTAGCTATTATTTAAGGACTTCTACTTGGTTTTTTAAATAATTTAAGTACAAAGTTGTTTAATTTTTATGACATAATTTCCTAGTAAGTAAAAGTGAAAGCTATATAAGATATAAAATATAATTATATATATAATTTATTTTATATATATAATTTATTTTCATGTTCAATACATTATTTATTTTCCCTCATTTGCAACAGATTATTTAAAAGTACACTACTAGGTATTTATCTGCAACTTCCTACACATTTCGACAAACATAATCTCTCCTAAGGGACCCGTATTGTTTATCCAGACAAAAAGCATCCATTATTTTAGCTCTTGTGAGACATACTCGTAAATTGTGCCATTTCATTCAAATCCATTACATACAGTACATTAAGTTTCAGCAGGATACGCGACCTAAGCACATACAGACAGACAGACATAGATAAAAATAAAAAAATACAGGCTTCAATACAGGGTATAGAAAGCTTTCGAAAAAATGTAAAGAATCTTTGATAGCAATTTCGTACCTTGAAGTTACATATTTGGATTTGTTTCTAGTCACAATTTTCTATCCCCGACGCAAAATGAGGAATAACATAAGTGCGACGCCAATCTTTACCTGTATATCTGTGGCGTCGATTTTGATGCAGTTTTGTGACATGAAAGCGAATTTTATAAGATGGTTCTTAGTTCTGTTTTTAAAAAACCAAGACAGCAGTTTGATTAACATCAGCTCTTTTCCAAAATGAAGGCTTTTTCGACATAAAATTAAGGTTGTCTGGAAGAGATTGCTTAAAGCAATAAGACCGCCTTTGCGTGCTGTCATTGTAACTACTTTTTGTTTAATTTTATACCTTTCTGTTGTTTTTTTTTCCCTTTTTTTTACTACGTAAAAGTGTTTGATTATATGTATGCAAGAAGTAGTAAATAAAAAAATAAAAAAAAAAAAAAAATAAAAAAAATGGTAATTTAACGTAGTGGTAGTTTTGTAAATTTTGATTTAATATTAAAAGTAGACAATATCTAGCGAGCGCTTAACATAACAATTTCTTAGTGTATGAGAAATTAAAATAGAACGTATTTAGTTCTATGATAACTATTTCTATAAGACTTTGAAGTCGAAAGAGTAATGCTTTTTACTCTTTACATTTTTCAAAGCTTTAATTTTCCATAATAACATGTTCGTGTATTTGACGTAAAGGAAAAATATTGTTTTGATAAAACATTGCACATAATGTTGCGAGCTTACTTTGCAGTTTATAATTATCTTCAAATAGCAACTGAAATATTTCATATCTCTTCTTTAAATTGTTTTGAATTATTTATTCTTAACAGACTTATTTTACTTCAACTTTCAATGGTATTATTTTTGTGCACAATGATTGTGTTTATTTTTAAACAAAAAAATAATTGTGTTTGCTCACAGATGAAAAAAAAACGACTTCAAGTTACATCTGAAAGTAAACTAGAAACATGAATTATTATATATGATAATTCGTTTAATACGGACTCATCAGATCTCGATTAAATTTAAGTGGGACTACATGACAAGCGCCAGCTTTTCTTATAATCGGTGCACTCAGGAAAAAAATTTTGAGGTAGCAACACAAATAAAAATTACAGCTCTATTGAGAATACCCTCCTTATTTGAAGTCTGTAAAAATTAAAAAAAATATGGATGACTTTTAAAAGAAAAACGTAACCGACTTTTTTAGCTAATTCATATAGACATATGGTTTGAATTTGAATGTGTTTTAAATTCGTGTGCACTAGATGTAGATCATTGCCATTGTAAAAAGATTATTTGCCAATCTGTAGTAAAGTAGTGTGTCGACATAAGCTCGCGAAAAATGGTCTTGTGACTAGTAGTCAGACACTTAGAGACATTTATTATTAATTTTTACGCAATGCGATTGCCTTTTGACTTCCGCTGCCATGCAAGCCGTGGAAACTTTTACACTAAAATAATTTCAAGCATAGATCATTACCATCTTTTTATGATAATTTAAAGACTGCTCTCCAAGTTACGGGGGATTCAAAATCCGATATCTTCACAAAATATAAAACTCGGTTATCTACTCCTTACATGGAGAAAGAGACATATGATTAGCAGTATGATGTTATTGGCTGAATCGTTTCTACTGCTTAATGATAAACTACTAATACTACGACTCCATCTATTTCTACTTTATCTTCTCCTAAATGAAGTCCAATGTATCTTACGGACGTCAGAAGTCTTTGTAGCGACATCTATCTCGCGATATACAAAACTAGAGAAAACTGACGTATCCAACATCGCGCTATCAAAGTTATTAGAGTGATTGAGTATATATACAAGAACCCAACAACAATCATTGGGGCAGTAGCCCGCCAGACACAATAATCGTCTGGTCGGAGTATCCTCCCTTTGCA
The DNA here is from genome assembly GCF_905220565.1 of Melitaea cinxia. NCBI lineage: Eukaryota > Metazoa > Arthropoda > Insecta > Lepidoptera > Nymphalidae > Melitaea > Melitaea cinxia. The sequence goes on along the minus strand of NC_059421.1, from coordinate 5,628,342 downwards.
ATGGCGGACGAGGAACTGAACACCTCGTTCCTCGCAACCCCTAAATCTTATTAAGTGCCCTCATATAACAACATTTAACTGAAGAAGAGCACAGCAACAAATTTCCTGCTCAAAATATGGAGCAGTCCGAATGGGGTAGTACATCGACCTTACAGAAGATCACAGCAAAATAATACTGTTTTCAAACAGTATTGTGTTCCTGTTGGCGAGTAAGGTGACCAGAGCTCCTGTGGGGAATTTAGGGTAGGGTCTGCAACGCGCTACAATGCTTCTGAGGCTGGAGACGTCTATAAGCTACGGTCATAACTTACCATCGGGTGAGCCGTGCGCTTGTTTGCCGGCCTAGTTATATATAAAAATACATATATACCTTTCTTATTAATAAAAATTAATTTTATCAATTCCAATATCACCTAATATTCTGTTCATTTCCAAACATGATTCAAATTTATAATTACCGACAAGAATATTTCAAGTGTGACTCACAGTGTATGGGAACGACTATGTAAATTAATGAACATATCCCGTACATGTTTCGTCATGTCGCAATTTTTACGATCATTGAGTAATATCGAGAGTGTATAACAGATATAGAGTCGAGTAAAAATGTTTTTTTAAAGGCTGCAGAAGGGTATTCCTGGAGACGAGAAACCATTTTCTGGAGTATTTCTTGATTATATGCAAATAACAATGCAATGTGTACGTAAATATGATATATATTTTTTTGTTATATTTAAGTATGCCCAGTTGAAACTTTGTTAAAATAGACGTAATCACAAAGTATAAAAGGCATAACTGCACTAAATTGTCATCTATACATACAAATAAATAAAATTGGAGTGTCTATACCAAAATAACATTTTTTATAATTTTTGTCTGTCTGTCTATTTGTTTGTTCCGGCTAATCTCTGAAGCGGCTGTTCCGATTTTAGCGGGACTCTCACTGGCAGATAGCTGATGTAATAAGGAGTAACGTAGGCTACTTTTGTTTTAGCTTTTTTTTAATAACTGCGAACTGAACAATAACTATTTTCTTAAAATCCACGCGGATAAAGTCGCAGGCACAGCTAGTTAAAATATATACTCTGATTTCAGTCCCTTATTTTATTATCAAAAAATCATTAATGCTTTCAATGTAGCTATGTTATGTGGTGTATTGTGGTGGCATTTCACCCTTGATATCAGTATCCACTTTTACTCCAAAGGTCAAAGTAACCTATTTTATTGACAACTTACCTGAGGTTTTCTGTTCTTATATATTTATTATTAATGTTTTAAAAGCCTTTGCTTGTCAAAGGTCGTGGTCTTTTTCATCGTCATTCACATCTGAAATAATATAGACCTCATGCGCCCTACTCATTATTCTAAACTGCTCACCCACATTCATAAGTTCATTATATCATCTACATTCATCATGTTTTAAAAGTATTCAGTTCGATATTCAATCTGTACGCATATGTATGTATATGTATATTTCATATCACTTCACTTCAGCTTATCGCAGTCTACCGTTGGACATAGGCCTCCACAAGTTCGCGCCAAAAAATAGCGTGAACTCATGTGTGTTGCCCATAGTCACCACGCTGGGCAGGTGAGTTTGGTGGCCGCAGGGCTGGCTTTTTCGCACCGAAGACGCTGCTGCCCGTCTTCGGCCTGTGTATTTCAATGCCGTCAGTTGGATGGTTATCCCGCCATCGGTCGGCTTTGTAAGTTCCAAGGCGGTAGTGGAACTGTGTTATCCCTTAGTCGCCTTTTACGACATCCACGGGAAGACAGGGGTTGGCAATATTCTTTATTGCCGTAGCCACACAGTTCATTTAGCTTTCATATGTACAATTTGAAATAGTTGTCATTGAAATTTAAGTAAAATATATTTAGTAGCTACGCAGATGACAACACGAGTATCAATACCAAGCGTATCGTGATTAGATTTGAGGCTTTATAGAAAACGTTTCATCGAATATTTAAGTAAAATCCTTCGGCGCCAATACTATTTATAATTGATAGTTTACCCTTAACGGAAACCACGTGGTTAACCCTCAATTCTTGTGAACTTTACGTGCAGGGGGCGTATTCTAAAAATACATGATACAGAATTCATCCGAATGTGCGTCCAGTCGAGTTAGTTGCGCCGCGACGCCGGCTCGCGCCCGATACCCATTGTTATGATCTAAATACCTAATAACTTTTTCTTCGTGCGATTTCTTTAACGTGTGGTGACAGAATACGGTGAGTCGTAGACGCTAAAATATTTAAATTTGGAACGTATATATTTCTGTTTCAATTTTATTTCTTTATACATATATTTTTTCTCTGAATCATTTCTTGCGCCATAAAAACTTGTGAGGTAGATCTCTCAATCCATAAAGCTCGGAATTTAAAGCATCGCTGACTCAAAAAACTAAAATAACGCCTAACTATATACGTTTTTGTTTGTGTTCCTGTCCCGTTCTTTAAATATTCGAACTGTTTATATATGTAAATTCATAACGAAGAAAATTTTTCAGTCATATCTCGAAAAGCTCTAAATAGAACAGCTTATAAATATATGCAAACTAGATTATAGCAAAGATTTCATCGTGAAAGTTTTTGAGAGCAAATTTTTAAAATGGGCGATGTTGCTAGTTCTATTAAACAATTAAATCTTATCAATATAAAATGCCAATATCTTTTTGAATTATAAAATCACATACATTATCACGTTAAATGAAATCAAAATAAACTTATAAAGGTACTTGACCTTCCGATCATTTGAACCGGAATGACCCGAACTGAATTAAAACACAATATTAACGTCTCTTTGCTGGGCAATGGCTTTTCTTTTCGAGAAAATGGAAGCAAGGATTTCTAGTTCATAAGTAGTAGTAATTTTACCACCATCTAAAGTGGAACCGCTGTTTCATATTACTCTTAATAGATTTCTTTTTTCATTCTAATAAGAGGATGAAATAGAGAAAATACACGAAAGATTAAATATATATATTAAATACTAGCTGACCTGGCAAACTTCGTATTGACATATTTTTTTCTTAAATATAATAATTACATATATCAAAATAAAATATAGCCTATTTTTCAAGTTGGATCAAACTGCACACGGTGTGCAAATTTGATTAAAATCGGTTAAGTAGTTTAAGAGTTCATCGCGGACAAACATTGTGACACGAGATTTATATAGGTATATTAAGATATACGTATGTCAATAAAACTTAGTTCCATACAGGACGATTTATATGTAAATGTCTTCGAGTATAAGAATAAATTTATTGATATTTATTCTGTAATAGGTATTCGTATTAGTTCTTTTTCTCTATATTAATGTTAAAGTCAATAGGCACTTGGATAAAGTGAAATATGTTTAAATCTAGAAAAAATGTCATAATGACAATTTAGTCATTTTTCCGCTGCTAATTAAAAAATATTCAGAATCTAAAAGCAGTTGTGATTAAGCGAAGTACTAAAAGCTAAATTACTTTGCTGTATAAACAACTTAATCTTTAGTATAAGTTAATTTTCCTTCCAAACTAGCTTAGTACTTTAGCAGGAAGGGGGAACTGATTCCATTTCTTCCACCCCAAATTAAATTAAGAACATTAATCATGATTCACCCAAAATATGATAACATTTCTCGTGCTATCTAACACACGGTGCTGTTTAAGGAAATTTAGTCGAACACACAAACATACACTTTCCAAAACAAATAAGCTCGTCCTCAGCTTAGTTTATTTCACTTGGTCTTATGAAAACATCAAGTGTAAATGTTTATGCTTAAGTGAACCTCTAACCAGGATAGATTCGAGAGAGTTATTTGAGAATTACAATTGGACTATTAGTAGCTATACTATTTGGTTCTTAACAATTTTTTCGTTGGTATAATTGTCAAAGGTTGGTAAAATTGTCAAATTTGGTTGGTAAAATTGTACAATTTGGTTGGTGAAATTGCCAAATTTGGTTGGTACTATTGTCAAATTTGGTTGGTACAATTTGTCAAATTTCACGTTTAAGAGTTTTCAGCGTTGTCAAATTTCTCGACTGAGTGATTTTTTGTTTATTTATTCCACAATTCTGCTGGTGGAAGAGAGACGGTTGCTGTGTAGATCTTACAATTGTTTGACAGTTTGGAAGTTTGTCTTTGTGCTGTAGATATTTTCAGATCCCGACACAGGAGAAAATTTTATTAAATTAAGGACCGTTTGACGTGAATTTAAAAAATATGCGAGAGAAATCGCGTTTACCTTGCCAATAATAAGAATCATAAAGGTAATGATAATTATAATAAAAAATAGTAACAGATAGCGCATGTGGTCGATTTCTAATTTGAGATAGCTCTAAGTTCGTTGATCTTACAAATATAGAAGAGAATGGGAAACAAAAGTAAAATGAAACATGAAATGCCGTTCAGTCTCCTAACTCGCACCCTAATATGCTCGAAGTAATTTCAAGACTTTAAAGAGAAGTACACACATATAAATAGACTAATTCCACACTATGACTATCCGAAAATTAAAAATTTTAATAATTTAAAAAAAAAATTATAACAAATTTTTGAAGTAAAATTTTTTTACGCAAGCTTAACTTGAGAAGTAAGTTGGTTAATGAGTGACGAGAGCGTTACGAAAAGTGTGATCGGTGAGGCAAACGGAGCAAAGGGGAGAAGTTCTCTTCCTCTCATCGCCAGTTACGTTTCGTATATCTAAGACACAGTACAGGCCTATTATGCTGAAGTTTTACTTCAGTCGTGTGGTCTAAAGCACACTCGTTTTATAACTATGAAGAAGTCGTTATGTATCCAATATTTAAATCGTTCCATTTCAATAGAATTGTAAATTAGTTTCACAGATAATAAAATCTATATTAAAGATTTTTCTTATTTAAACGTTTTTTGTTTCCTACATTACATTAAAAAAACTGAAATGCGAAGTAATTTAACAAAGTACTTACAATAGGCGGCCTTATCATTTTTTACCGATCTCTTCGAGACGACTATCAGATAGGGTGATTGGATCTTTGCTTTAATTGGGTTGTCTGGAAGAAATGGCTAAATAGCTATAAGTCCGCCCATTGTACTTCACAGTCTGTAAATGTTTTCAAATGTGTTTAATGTTTAAAATGTAGTTGTACAATAACATTAAAACCAATAGAAAACTGTCGACAGAATTTAAATCATACACAACACGTGTACATGAATCCATACTTAGCAATTTATCCATATACATAATTAAATTCTTCTCAAATAAAGACCTATATCTGGTACATAGGATACTGATAGTCTTTATCAGTGGACTGTAAACAGACTTAATGTATCAACTCAACTTAATAACTACACTTTTTTTGCACAGAATGCAAGTATAAATTATTTTATAGATTAAGTGGAGTTTCGTTGTAAAAAACAAAACAGAAAAAATATATCACAAACTTTTATCTATTAGATACCGTTATAGGTCAGATAACTTTATCAGAAATCGAGAAAATAGCCCCTTATCAAACAAATATATTAATCTAAAGTGCAAACACATTTCAAAAAGCTTAACAATTTTTTCTTAAATATTTCACAGAAACCATTTTTTACCCGGTCACATGTTATTAGTTCCACAAATGGGTCGCAACCCGATAGTTTTTGTGATAGGACCACACAAAACAACACAATTTTACACTTTAACTAGTTTGTGGGCGTCAATTCGAAGATAAATTTTTGCGAGTGTTGAAATAATAGCATTTCAACACGATGTTTGTAGATATCGAATCGAAATAGTACGCTAAGAATTTAGCTTTTAATGGACCAAAAAATGTATTTATGTCTAAAAAATATGATATATGTGCCACTTAAAACTAACCAAGACGTGGTGTATTTATATAATATAATAATAATAATAATAATTTATTTCAGACGTAGTCCATATTTTTGTTAGTTACATTTTTTTTTTTTTTTTTTCCTTAACTATGTTAGTTTCAATAATTGTGACAAAACAAATTATACTAAAACAAAAATCCAATTAAACAACACTAAAATTAAAATTAAAATTAATTATAATTATTTATGAGTGGCAGTCGTAAATTAAAATATTTTAGATTCGATTATCTCTTCAAATCTATTGTAAAGGCCATACCTACTTATTGAGGAGATTGTAGACAATTTTTTCTTCACTTTTGCTATAAAAATAATGTATAAATGTACACTTGAAAAAAAAAAAACAGTGACAAACCAGTAAGATTTGTGTCTGAACTTTATATTATTAAAAGTTTTTAAACATTACGATACGATCCAACCTGTAATATCCCACTCCTGGGAATAGGCCTCTATCCCCATGTAGGAGAAGGATCAGAACTTAATCCATTACGCCGTGCTACTGCGGGTTGGCGGATACAACTGCAGACACACTAACTATAAATGTTCTAATAACAGTAATAAAAATATACATAAATAGAGTAGGAATTACTTTAACTGACTCCATTATGATTATTTTTACTTAAGACTTAGCTAAATAACTAATCCTGCTTTCAAGCAGTTTTTCATTCCTGTGGTGATTAAGGTGACCAGAGCAGGGGATTAGGGATAGGGTCTTGGGGGCTTGTGATGCTTCTATGTTGCAGATGTCTATATGCTACGGTAATAGCTTACTATCAGGTGAGTCGTACGCTTGTTTGCCGATCTAACTGTAGAAAAAACTCGGGTTAAAATTAGATGGTCATCTAACTGAATTTAACAAACATTTTAATTAGTATAACATTCAGATATAAGTTTTAAATGAAAATTAGTGACGTCGATTCATACAACACGTTGGCATCTATTAAATGTGTATATCTGGCATTGAAATATGTGCGGAAATTATTAATGTTTACAGACAGACATAGTAGACTGTCATAGTATCAGTAATTTGAAATATGTATTTGTTTACATATTACTTTTAAATAATAAAGTTAAAATTTTCGTTTTCAACGTCACATTGGCTTAGTGGTTACTAAAGTTACTGATACCTTAGCGGTCGTAGGTTTGATTCCGGCACAGTAAAATAATTTATTGGCCATATGAATGTGTATTGTGGTCTGCATGTTTGTGCTTTTGGGTTGGGTTTGTTTCCGAAACCGACGTGAATGTGAGGCTTTTTATTTGTTTTCATTTTCTTATAACCGAGCCCCCGATACAGGAGAAAATCCTACTGGGGCCGTTGAGTATGAAGCGTTTATTTATTTATATGTATTGTACTAAAAAATCATCTTTTCTTTAAAGTATTTGCGTACGGTACGTTATAAGCTCTAAAACGACGCACAGCAAAAATACATTGAACTTGATACTCGCTTAGTATAAGAATTCATTGAAACCAAAATTTCAAGATCAAACTTATTCTATTATGGCATGCAAAAACATCAATAAACATCCCATCCCGGCTTCAAAGAACATAAACCATAAGGTCATGGGAAACAGGCGCCATCTTGAACGCAGACCGCGATAATTAACTAAAGTACACAATTAATAAAAAGTAGGCGTTAAAATAATATTTGTCGTGCTACGGATCTCTAGGATAGACTCTCTAGATGTGGCCTGTGCGTAGTTACTATTACGAGTTATATTATAAGCTAGCTGATAAACTTTTTCCTGTCTTGTCAACTGACAAACATGAAAAGTTTAGACGTTACGTTTTCTGTAATTTACAGTGTCTGCATGTATTTATATTTTTTTATTTTCAGTCCATAAGAACTTTTTACAGAGTATTAAAAAACTTTATAAAAATATACAGATAAAAAAAAACATAGAAATAAATTTGATTATCAGGTAGAAATAAAACAGTCTTTCTTTGTGAGCTTTGTGAAATAATTTAGTTTTGTGTATCGTTTGACAAAACAGATCCATTACTGTACCAAGCCAAGCTCATTAAAGTATTCTTAAAACTCGTATTAACACACAGACAACAATAATTAGGAATAGTTTAGACATAACTATAATATTACCAAAAGATACTTCAAAGGGCTCAATAAAACATTTATAATTTTAACGGAAATGAAAATTTTTAGTGTTATTCTTTTTGTCACGTCTAGTGTCTATATTTCCGGTACATTTCGACCATATGGCCGAGGCATGTGCGCGACACATTACTGTGCTGTGGTGAAATAGTCATAATATACTTCAGATAATCTGAATAAAATTATTAACTAGTAATTACCTCTGACTTCGTTTGTCGTATAACTTCAAGTATATTCGTTTTTTAATGTGTATTTTGTTTCGTTTAATATGTAAACTTTCTATGAAATTTTTTAATAAAATTTTAAAATTTTATCAGAAAAAAAAACTATGGAAAATAGGTTGGTCTAGTCAAATAGTATTATTTATATTCGCACTAACAATATTGTATTAGTGAGGATATTTTAATTTGTTTTACATATCAGATATAACTAGGTATACTTACGTTTATTTCTAATAACACTGTTTTCTTTTGTTCTTGTAAATTAACGCGTTCAGTCATGATCAGTTTAAAGGAATCATTTGGTTGTCATTTATAATCTAGGAACCTACTGTGATATGTAGTCTTTACACATATCTACATTAATGTACTCATTTTAAACATACTAATGCAGTTGTTAGGAATATCAAACTCCATTCAAACGTATAAATAAAGGAACTAAAGTATTTTTATATAACTTATAGAATAGTCCAGAGGTACCTAGCGTTAGTAAGAAAACATTTAAAACATTATTAATAATTTTCAATAAAGAAGCGTGAGAAAATTAATTCGAAGGAATTCGGAATTAGTGACATATTTTAATTACAAACTTTAATGATACTTCGTGATCGATTTTTATGAATAATTATAAATAAAAATTAACATAAATATATCAAAAATTTGTTAAATATAACAAAACTAGTAAACACATTTTGCAATGGCTTCCCACCTGTTGGATACGTTTCGTTTAAAAGCAATTAGTAGCAATTAAAACTTGTAAATTTTTATTAATATTATAATGTGGTATTTTAGTATTATGGTGACACCATATTTACGCTTAATTTCGCACTAAAAACTTGTTTGTTAAACGTGGGAAATATGAAACTATAGGTCACACTTAGCTTGGCTTTTAAGAATTGATTTACAATCTAAATACATTAACATAGTAAAATTATCCTTATTGATTAATTTTCTATTAAACCTAACTGCTTTATAAAGCAGTTATTTCAATGTTCTCTCTCGCTTTCTCTTTCATTCAGTCTCTCGTTTCTGAGTTATTATAAAATCCTCATTATTCAAGTAATTTTAGCACACGTCTATCAAATGTACTGTGAAACAAAAGTAATCATATAAAGCGTAAAATTAATATCTTAACCTCGGTTATAAAACACTCGCAACAATAAAACACAAAATATATAAAATAACAAATGAATGAAACAGATTTTCGTTGAGTACGTACAATCATTAAGTATTAAACTAGTCGTGATGTAAATTCTAGTGTTTACACAGAGTGGACTCGGTAACTCGAGTGCAAACGTTCTTGAGTCAAATTTGTTTTCACTCGACGAATAGTTGTAACTCTCTTGAGACTTTCTAAGACATGGCTTGAGTCACATCAGTAATGTGTGTAGTGGAAACATGCTTCTGTATTTTTTGTAAAGGTTTTTGATTTTGAGCTTATTAAAAGTAGTTGATTTAGCGAACTTCAAGCCGTCGCGAGCAGTATTTTTTGTGTAAAGATTTTTTAAGACTTCCAAAAAGGAGGAGGTTCTCAATTTGATTGTTTTTTTTTTTATGTATGTTACTTCAGAACTTTTGACTGGGTGGGCCGATTTCGATTTAAAAAAAATTTAATCGAAAGGTGGTGCGTGTTATTTGGTCCCATTTAAATTTATTTGAGATCTAACAACTACTTTTTGAGTTATATCTAATAATGCGTTTTTACTTGACTATTTTTTTGTTGACCTACGTTGTATACCACCGCATAAATTTTACTAGGTGTACTGATTTTGATGATTTTTAATTTAATCGAAAGCTGATATTTATCACGTGGTCATATTTAAATTTCATTGCGATCTGATTACAACTTTTTGAGTAATCTTTGATAACACGTATTAAAAGTAAAAAGAAAAAAATAGTCAAGTAAATACTTGACTATTTTTTCTCCTACCTACGTTGTATTATTTGTCGATGTAATTGAAATCGGTTTTTTTTCATTTTCCAGTAAACACAGTTATTTAAATTTTAATTTTAAACCAACCTTTTCATGACAATTAAATAGCAGACAAATAATTAATAATAAAAAAAATGATTTTAATTTGAATGGACACGTATAGTATAAATACTCATTATTAAAGATAACTCAATATCTACTCGCCAGACATCGCTCAAATTTAAAAGGTACCAAACACAACAATATCTTCAAAATCGAAACACCCAGTAAAAAGTTAGGAGGACACTTAAAAATATAGTAGAACCTCCTACTTTTTTTTTAATGAAGTAGATTTAAAAAGGAATAAGCTTTTGAAGGCCTAAAAATAACATTTTACGCTTTTAAGGTTATTTTATCAAGAATTATATTTTAAAATGTTTTTTTTTTCTTTGTTTACAGATATTATACACAACTAGATGATAAATCGAGGCAAATGTATAAAGCTGTTGACCATGCAACGAACATATGAGCCGAAATGGCGGCCACATTTAAACGAACGGTAAACTTGCGCGCGCGCAGGGATGATTCGGAATTCGAAAATAGAATAACGCGCAGGAAGTCAGGATGGGCCGGGCCGGATGTGTGCGTTTGGATCCTGTTGTCTGCGACATTTTTTGTCGGTTGTCATGGTTACAAGGAGCAAAGATTTGCAATGGAGCCACAGGATCAGGTTAGTTTTTTATGATTATTTTTTATTTTATTTTACTTAATTATTTTTATTATATCAGTGTGAAATACGGCAACATACATTCACAAATATCCACATTTAAAATATAAAGGATATCAGTTAATTTATTTATTTAATATCCAATCATAATCATCAATAATAAATAGCAGTGAATAATTTATTTAAAGATACGAAAGCACTCAGTAAATACAGGTTAAATTTTAAGAATTAATTTTGTCGCTGTGATATCTTAAAAAAATGTCAACTAATCATAATAAATGTTATTGAGAATAATTTTAACGACTACAAGAATTCGCATACTATGGATATGAATTTACCGATACTGGTTTATTTATTGGTATTAAAACACGGAGAGAAAAAAAATATAAATAACTTTCTGAGAACACATTTCCTTACCGTTGAGGACGTAATTATCTTAATGGAGATAATTTTTCGTGTTGATTATTACTTAGTAACTATTGTTATTAACTTATTATATTTAAAAAAAGAGTTGACGAAAATATTATATAATTATTTTACTGTCAAGCTAGTTGTTTTAATTTTTTTATTCCGTTTTTTTCCTTTCTAACTTATTTAACTTATTGAAACTGGTGGTATGAAGCATTTAGTTTTATGCTTCATAAATTAATAGCAATAACTGTATTTTGTAAACATTTCTTAGTAAACCTGTTTCTTTTTTCAGTTTTTTTTACGTTTATATTTTTGCATATTTTAATTCGTAATTTGATATGACACATGTATAGCTAACATGTCTAATATGCTCGATTACAATATTAAGCCTAAGCTTAATACTGATTATTTTTAGCTGAATCTACATTTAGAATCTGTAGTAGCCTTATTATTACTATAATTAAGAAATATCGCATGATTTGTTAAATGACTATAAAAAAACTCACTAAAAAAGATTTTTTTCATTTCGATTTTTTTAATGTTCTTAATTTTTATTAGTAATACTCGGAAGAGAAAAAAATATTGAAATTCTATATAAAAGAGTGTTGAACTCATTTTTAATTTATTTGTCTTATTATGTATTATATAGCATTTAAATAATTTGATCGTTGGTCAACACGTTAAACAAGTATATGAAATTTAATACAATACATTTTAATGCCTTATCCGTTAATTTCGATTATAAATACTTTTAATTATAACAGTAAATTAGATTCATCGTTTTAATGTTAAGTTTTACGATATTTTAACGATCTTTATCAATATCGGTATATATTCGGTCGTTAACCTTTTTTTAGTATTTTTGTTTCCCTTTACGAGGGCGATGTGCAAAGGAAAAGCTGTATAATAGTTACGAATTGTTTCTTCCTGTTACTATTTTGGGTATTATAAAAAATGTGTTCTAGTTTAAAATACCTCTATCTATCTATCTCTTTAAATATCTGGCGCGAACTTGGGGAGGCCTATGTCCAGCAGTGGACTGCCATAGGCTGAAGTGAGTGAGTGAGTGAGTTTAAAATATCGCGGTAGTGTAACAATAGTTACCATATACAAAAATTATAAAACACAATATTAGTATCCGTTTCCTTATTTGTATAGATCTAACTTTTTTTGAGTTTAGAAAACTTATAAGTAGTAAAGTATAAAGTGTTACTCACTTAAACAGTTACATTTGAGACTTTATTCATTTATTTGTCTTTATGGCTTTTGACTGATAAAAAAAGGAAAAAAAATCTTGATATTTACATCCTAATCATTTATCAGTATGAAATAACTTAGATAGGGCTAAGCAGGACACCTTTCCAAAATATGTTGAAGCCCGACTGGGGAAGTACCTCGACCGTAAAGAAGATCATAAGAGGTAAATAATCTTGTTTTCAAGCAGTGTTGTGTTCCTGTTGGTTAGTAAGGTGACCAGACCTCCTGAGGGGAATCAGGGTAGGGTCGGCAACGCGCTTGCGTTGCTTCTGGTGTTGAGGCGTACGCTTGTTTGCCAACCTAGTTACATAAAAAAAAAAAATACAATACAATATATATTTATATACTTTATGATCTAATCTAATACCTATACCAACCAAATATACATAAAAACTTCTTAAAAATTATTAGAACTATTTCGAAGGATTGCGACTACAAATAGCGTGACACGACATGTATTAGATAAATTGCACAGAGCTTAATTAGCACCTCAGGCGACACCCAAGGGTACCGGGTTTGTGTCCTGCTGAGATACATTTATTTATTTTTAATTTTCATATTAATACATATTTTAGCTAAGGTCAATAATGTCAATAATATCATAAATATATTACCTGGTTTTATAAATCTTATAATTTTACCACAAATAAGTTCATTCAACATCTTTTATGCTTTAAGTTTGATGTTAATTTTCTATTTTGTTGAATGAACGGATTGACCACTTTATTATTATAGTTGAAATAACTGAAAACATGTAATAAATATGCGTGTTGTATGAATTAATAATACATTAAAATATCTAATGCTTTTTTTTGTTGTTCGATAAATTCATACAAACGAAAAGTCTTATCATAAATTATCATACATAATATTGTTATGTATGAATATGTATGTATTAGTTGGATCTAGATAGAATATTTTAAGAGGTACTTTCAAATTGTTAATAATACGTCCCCGTGTTTTACTTTGTAAATACAGGAATTTATGTCGTGGTCTAAGTCATGAGAATTTTTGACCTTTGACGTTTTTAAGCATTTTTTTTATCATTTTGGTTTTATTGATAAACAACGAACTTTTACCCGCGGCTTCGCTCACATTGAAGTTATTAAATAATTAAAGAAAGATTTTATCTTTCGTGAAAAAAATTAAATTAAATTTTAATAATTAAGTAACAAAGGAAAGTAAAACTTGCTATCTTTCCTTACTTATATCTCCCTCTCAACTTCCATTCGCCTCGCCCGATCACACTTTTCGTAAAGCTCTTGTCACGCATTCATCAGCTTACTTCCCAACTTAAGCGTGCATGAAGAAATTTTACTTCAAAAATCATTTGCACTATTTTGATTGTACTAACTCAGTCTAAAAGCGTTTAAATTACCACCGAATACGTCACAGCAGAAACTCAAATCGTTGTTTGCATTGAATGGTCACATTGTTGTGTAATAAATAAAATTAAGTGATTCAGTCATTGGATGATTTATTATTATTTATATTAGAAAACTTATTAAGATATGGTGATATATGTATGTAAATTATAACATTAATCTTGAATTGTGATCGAGATTTCACTTTTAAAATGTATTCACAAGGATTTTCTATTATTAATAATATAATGACTTAATTGGGTTTAAACATTCAATAATAAATAATTCATTAATTTATAATGAGAACTTTCAGTGTATATTAAACGTGAATTGGCACAAGATTGTATTGGATACAAATTCAGCATCTGAAAATGAAAAATGAAAATGAAAAAAATATTTATTTCAGTACCATCGAGTTATTTTACACATTGTGATTGACTCCCTCAATTAGGCGCAGAAAGCACCTGAGCCAGATGGAGTCGCTCTTCCATTATAAACTAAATACAAGGAAAAACAGTACTTAGCGCTAATTCATACAATACATATATATACAATAAAGAAATAAAGAAGTAGTTAAATATTCATACATAAATATACATGTGTGTGTGTGTACGCGTGTGTGTGCGTGTGTGTGTTTGTGTATGGGTGTTTGTGTGCGTGTGCGCGTGCGTGCGCGCTTGTATGTGCGTGTGTGTATGTGCGTAATTGAACGTATGCGTGTGCGTGTACATGGTTCAGCTTGATTTTATTTTATTCAGAAGATTAGCATCTTTAGAATATCTCCAAAAACATTTAATTTGTCTGCTCCGCTTTCTGTTTTTCGCTCCAGGTTAAAAAAAACTTTACTTAAAAAAGTTTTAAAACGTACGTTTTACAATCTTTTTAGCTTTCTCACTCATTCACTTCAGCCTATCACAGTCCACTACTGGACATAGGCTACTACAAGTTCGCGCCAAAAATGGCGTGAGCTCATGTGTTTTGCCCATAGTCACCACGCTGGGCAAGGAGGTTTGGTGACCGCAAGGCTGGTTTTCTCGCACCGAAGACGCCGCTGCCCGTCTTCGGCCTGTGTATTTCAAAGCCAGCAGTTGGATAGCTATCCCGCCATCGGTCGGCTTTATAAGTTCCAAGGTGGTAGTGGAACTGTGTTATCCCTTAGTTGCCTCATACGACACCCATGTGAAGACAGGAGCCGGAGTTCTTAATGCCGTAACTACACAGTAGCCTTTTTAGTTACATAATGTTAACATAGAAGTACTATATATCTAAAGAAATGAAATAAAATTAAGTTTTTTTATTTATTTCTATAAAGCCAATGATAATATTACTAGCGAAACTTATTCAAGTTTACTTTTTTTACTTTTTTTTTTTCTTTTTATAAATCGCTTAAAGTCTATGAATTACGTAAATTGTTGGAAAGGTTCTAATTTGAATTGATAATTATTTTGATTAACATAGGCATTTGTTCAAAAGTAATTTTTATTATATCATCTTTGTATTTATAATGCTGCCATTTTTGGCGTGAACTTATGGAGGCCTATATCCAGTAGTGGACTGCGAAAGGCTGCTGTGTGTGTGTGTGTGTGTGTGCGTGCAGGTGTGTGTGTGTGTGTGTGTGTGTGTGTGTGTGTGTGTGTGTGTGTGTGTGTGTATTTATAATAAATTATAATCAAACGACAAAGACTTTTGTTGTGTACTATCGTGTTAAATCATATCAATGTGTCAAAAAACATTAGTTTGAAAAACACATAACTTTTGCCTAAGGTAGAGTCTATATTAAAAATGAATAACCATAGTTATATTTGTTAGCAAACGAAAAAAAAAAGACAAGTTTTACATCGACCAGTAATACAACGTAGACGACAAAATAGTGAATTAAATACGCCTTATTAGAGATTATTCAACAATTACTAGTCAGGTCTCCAACGAATTTAAATGGGATCATGCGACAAGTACCAGGTTTTGATTTAAAAAAATCATCGATATCGGTCCAACTAGTACATATTTCTGAGGTAACTTACATAAAAAATACGATCGAATCGAGATGCTGATCCTTTTTTTGAAATCTGTTAAAAAGAAGTTTATAATCAAATCCGAGGTAAGCATATTATAAAATTTGTCATAAATTAGTGATTTGAAAAATATTAAATTATTGTGTACAAAATTAACCAAATTTAAGATTCGATAAGTACATTTTGAACTTTACATTTTCTCACTCGTTGAATATTTTTGACCAAACTTTACCTACTGTAAAGAACTTTGGTATTCTTTAAAACTGGTCGATATTATATTATTATAACTAAATTTAACATTTATATAACGTAGAACCTTCTTTGATTGTTAAACTTATATTAAAATAAATTAAAACTTATTTTACAGACTTCAAATTTAATTTGCTGAAGTTGCCTTTTCTCTGCGTATGTTTTTGTAACAACCGTAGCGAGTTTTACTTACTTATATTCTTTTGACTTCTTAAGCGGAAAACTCACTTACAGATATATTTTATATACATAGGTATATTAAATATTATAGTACAATTATATAAAACACTAGCTGTTTGTCGCGACAAAGCCCGCGTCGACTACACTATTTTGACTATTGCGTTAGTGATACCGTCACATTCTACTGTTAAAAGAATCTTTAAAATCGATTGATTAGTATTTATGCTTGTCATTGCAGACAAACGAATCATCAAAACTTTGCTCTTTATTTAATAATAATACTAACGATATGTTTATGACTAGATCACAGCTAAATAATACTGTTTTCCAGTAATGTTAGCCTGTGGTAAGTAAGGGGACAGGAGCTCCTGGGGGATTGGGGGTAGTCGGTAATACGCTTGCGGTGCTTCTAGTGTTGTAGGCGTCTATAAGCTACGGTAATCGCTTACCAGGTAAGCCGTACGCTTTTGTGCCAACCTAGTTGTATAAAAATGCTGTTATATGATCTATTAAAATATTAGTAATAGAAGTAGATAAATAATAAATGTGTTTGTCCTTACATTAATCGCTCACGAACTTAATAATTTATTTTATGATATTTTTGTGTTGTTCTAGGTTAAATCATAACGAAGAAATCGCTACTTTCCTTATTTATCTTCGCTGTATCCACGCCGAGAATCTTTTACGTCTTCTTAAACCTGCTCTTAAACTAATTGAACACAATTTTTTACATTAACTGTAATTACTTAGTCAAAGCGTTAGAACTCCAAAAGACAATTCAAAAGTGTTTTTGTAGCCTACTTACATACAGATTTTTTTTTATTTTATACAATAATGCAGTTTAGGTTCACTGGTATTAATTTGTTAATTTTACTAAGAAAATTATCACTCTCCCAGTTCCGTTCCGTCCCGTTCAGTCCCAAGTTTAACGTGTTCTGGTATATGTGGTTTTGTTAGTAAATATATGATTATGTTTCTAAATTAATATTTACTCTGTACACTACTGCGAGTTAAAATTTAAACAAGCCACGACTACATGGGAAATGAATGAAATACATACATTTATACTAGCTTTTGGTCCACGTTGGTAACACGATTTAATTGTTCCATTTTTTTTTATAATATAGCTTGTGTCACCAAGTGATAATGTGGTTCGACTAGTAGATTTTTAAAGTGACACTTTTATTCATACGCCTCAAAAATTTTCGTTCATCTATCGCATGTCGCATTACAGCTGGCCGTGGAGTAGGGATAAAGTAAAAGGTGTATGGCAGAGCCGCCAAGGTCAATGTGGTGGCGCCCACAGCTAGGCTACATCTAATGTAGGTAGCAGAAAGCTTGTGAGAATAGATAGATCTTCGTTACTCTTTCATCAAAATCGTTCCACCCAGTCAAAAGTTCTGGGCAAAATACAAAAAAAAAAAAAAAAATACAAAACTTGGAACGTAGATAGCTTTGAGTCTTTTAGACTCGATCGGAATTAAATCTGGTAAGACTGCGAAGAAATAATCGTATTAAACCCATTATAGTTGTACAAAGATGACGCGTAAAATAATAAACATATAACATTAAACTTACTTGTCTATCCACAGAGTGCTGTCGTGGGCTCCCGTGTAACGCTACCGTGTCGCGTGGAGAACAAAGTGGGAAGCCTCCAGTGGACCAAAGATGACTTCGGACTGGGGACGCACCGTAACCTCAGTGGTTACGAGCGGTACTCCATGATCGGAAGCGATGAGGAAGGTAGGTTATTAGTGACTTATTGTTGAAATTATGTTATTTTAAATTCTGAAAGCTTATTCATTATTGTGCTTGTATTCAGACAAAAAACACTTGTTTACCACACTAGTCGTATAAAAGAGTCAAATTAAGAACATCCTCACTTTTTGATGTCAGTTAAAATTAACATGTTTTTGGAATTAACTCCTAAGAATCGATTTTAATATAACTCCTCCCCCCCCGTATAATAAAATATGAAATATGAAGAGTAAAATCTACTGAATGAATGACCTCGTTACGTTATTTGATTCGTTTATTTACCATTTGATATGGTATTAATCTTTTTCTTAGTCTAGTAAGCCTTTTTGTGCCTATTTAGACAGTCCACTAGTCCACCTTAAGGAGTAAGCTTCAGTCGTGCGTCGGAGCTGGTACACAGACTTTTTTTCTCATACTATATTGTACTATGAGAACATGTGATTGTTCCCATAAAAATGTTTCACGGAGGATTTTTTTAACCTATGTTCCGTAGCAATTTACTCCGTTCTTACCACCGTAATTACATACTGTACCAATTAGATAATTTGATATCGACCAGCAAAATCCTACAAAATTTTACATACTATATTATGAGATTAGATATAGTATGTTACGAGCTTGAATTCTAATTATAAAACGTATAACGCATATATGTTTATAGAAAGAGTTTTCTGAGGTAGGGTAAAACAGGAAATACCTTGCTCAAAATCTGGAGCTGTCTGACTCTGGAAGTACTTCGACCTTCCAGAAGATCACAGCTAAATAATACTGCTCGCGAGCAGTTTTGTGTGTACCAGTGCACCTGGGAGGGATTGGGGGTAGGTTTGACAACGCGCTTGCCATGCTTCTGTTGTTGTAAGCGTCTTCAAGATACGGTAATCGCTTACCATCAGGCGAGGTAGTTATACATGAAATTATATGTAAATATCGTTACCTAACTTATGCATTAGCGAACCACACTTTTGAAATAACTTTTTATAGTTGTGTGTACAATAACGTTTCAACACTCGCAATATTTTCTATCGAATGCTGTAGATTTTTTATAATACAGTAAAAAGCGTTTGTAAAAATTCTAACGAAATAATTACGTGATAAAGTGCTTACAGAGTTTTTCTCGAAGAAAAAAAATCACCACTATTGTAATGGAGTTTTTAGTTTGATGTCTATAGTTTTTAGGTCATAGACGTGTCTAAATTTATATTGACAGTGCTCTTATTTAGGCTGAATCTAGGTTGTTTTGTGGCCATGAAATATAAACATAAAACAGAATTAATTTAAAACGAAGTATTTTTTAAATCTTTGTGAACGCAATAATAAATAGACAAATGTCTTAAACTCAAAAATTTTAGTAGTAAAAAATCCAGTGTGGTGAGTACAAAAAAAATTGTTGTGTTGTGTTTCTAGAAACAATCGCAACAAACACACATTCAGATCCCACCAAACACATCTATGGTCTAGAAACGCATTTTTTATGAACCATTTATACAAAAATTTGCGAACAAAATTCACAGAATATAGAAAATATAAATAACAAACGATAATCTCTTTCAAACATAAATAATCGAAATTAAATTTGCAATATCATATAAAAAAACAAATAAACATCTACATTTATGCCTAAATACGTTATATAAAACTTATATGTAATATTACGTAGCACCTGCAAGCAGTTTTTACCACAGCCATCATTACCCGTTCATCAAGCCGCTGAGAGATATAAGCGGAGCGTAACCCTGATACACAGTGAAAATAAAACACATTACCCGAACGATATTTACCTAAATGTATCTATACTGTACGTGGGAAGCACCAGCGTGGTTTTATCGCGTATTATTTAACGTATTTCCACGTGAAATTACCTTATTTCGAATTGAATAGGAACATTTTGATAACATATTGTTCTTTTCATACTAATTTTTTAGATTTTGAAACATGGTGGTTACTTTCAACCTATCGCCCAAGAAATAAGATAATAGTTTTTCTTGAATGTGTATAAGTATACCACGATTCAGCCTGTAGCATCTCACAGCTGGGCATGGGCCTCTTTCTCCATGTAGGAGAAGGATTGCAGTTATTTTATATACCACGCTGCTATACTACGAATTGGCGGATATTTAGTACTAGTAGAAACTAGGTCGTATATGTATGTTTTTGTACTCGTATGTATATGTAGTTTCATGCCTGCGAGTATGTCTATTGTAGAGTTATGTATATTTATATATATATATTATTTTATGTACACCTCTATGCCGCTTTATTCTTTGTCATGTCATTTTTCTAAAGGTTGTCTGGAGGGGATCGCTCTTTAGCGATAAGACCTCCTTTTGTACACATTTCTTTTTTTGTTTTTACTTGCATATTTTATGTTACATGTATTGTCTCTGGTTGTACAATAAAGTATATTTGTATTGTATCATATTGTACGTAGGAAGTACAATATGATACAATACAAAAATAGGACGTTTTAAATTCAAACGACGCGCGTTCGAATTCTAGAAAATATTAACAACTTTTATACATCATGTGATCAACAGTAGAAAAACTCTATTTCAAAGGTTGTCTGGAAGAGATCATTCTTTCAGCGATATGACCGCCTTTGTACATCTTTAATTTTTTGTTAATACTAGCTGTACCCAGCGCGCGTTGCTACACTTTTTTTGGTCACCTCAGAAAACAGTCAACTCGAAACCATTATGTGCTCATGCACAACACTTTGCTGAAGACCATGACATGATGAAATGCATAGGTTACGATTCTATAAAGGACATACAGACAAACATTCTTCATATATATATACATATATGGATTTGGTTGTTTCAAGAATATTATTAATATTATTATGTCATCGTAATTCCCGAGTCACAAAAAAGTTAAGTAAAGTGTCCCATTTTTGAAGTACTAGTTATAAAAGCAAAAGGTGATCTAACGCGCCCTTTGTTATCTGAGTTCTTAGTTCTTTCGAGAACTTTCTCCCCTCTATTTGTCTAGACGACCTTTAGAGATGGCAGGATCTCTATTAGCTATATCATCCTATGTTATCTGTGCAGTCAGGGCTCCCTTTTACGTTTTTTACTCCACTAGCTAAGGCTCGCGGTTCTACTTGCAATTTATGATCCTCAGATATCAGGATAAAATATATAATAACGGGATAGAGTATAAGATAGGTTATTTATTTTTCTTAGTCTTCTCCTTTATAAGTAAATAAACCTTTGATTAGTTGGATGGTAGATGTTGGTTCAGTTTAGTTTATGACGAGATTTACCTAGTTTTATTGAAATTTATATTTTTATTATTAGTCTATATATGACAGATTCTAGAGTCTGCCCTTGTTGAGAAAATAGTGACTCATCGCTGCAACTTAACTTAGCCAAGCCTGTCTGAATGACTCACTTCAACTGGTCAATTATGACGTGGCGCTCTACTACGATTTTCAATAATCTGCCTATCTCTCGTTTTATTACGAGCGTTAGGGTTTTAACATAATTTGTACATATAATAGCTTATGTCAAAATTCTATGTCTAGTAAAAAATTAAGAGATAGAATATTGAAACTGGCCATAAATTGGTCAAGCAGCGTGGGGCTAACCTAAGCGAAAAACTTACTATTTTCTTAATTAAAATACTATAATCTAAGTTGGCATCTTAATACAATATCAATCATACTTTTTGCTCATCATAAAGCCTAAATGCGACCGGTTAAACATTCCCAAATATATCGAAGTTTAAATAAAAAACAGGTCACAAAATTACTCCCTTATCACCATCGTAATAAGGTCTATAACACTGTAATACATTGTAATTACATTATATATACTCTCATTACGAATATATATTATTAGAATACGCGCAAGAGTTCATTGATCCTAAATTTTTGGCTTCGGAATCTGTGATTGTTTGACGCATACACTATTTCAAATATTCAAGGTCAGATATTTATTGGCAGATGTGCAGGGCTTTGGGAAATCAAATTTATCACTGTTTATGTATCACGTTTTTATGATTCCTTTTAATATTGTTAGTGTTGGATGAGTGGTTTGTATAGCATGATGTTTGGAATTTCGAAACGAAATTCTGTATTTTTAGAATATACCTAAACATATTATAAATAATTATTGCAGAATTTTTCTATTATTGCAACTCTTAAATCTCTAAATCTCACTAACAATGCAAAGGTTTGGAAGTTGGTATTTTATTATATTTAAATTTAAATATTGTAATGATTTCATTTAAAATAAAATTTTATTTTTCCCATAATATTATTGAAAGCTTAAAATGTTAGTAAGCTTAAATTTCGCTTACATTTCATGATTCATTACCAATATATTTGGAAGTTACGTAATTTTTATTGTGATAACAGGTATATTGTGAAAAGTTTGCATTAGAGAACCGATGGCAGACAGCATTTATGGCTTAGCCTCTAATAATAATAAAATAAGTGTTGAATGTTATAATATAAACATCAATACGTAGTGTACTGAAATTAATTTGTATGATTCGACATTTAAAAGGATTTCTATTATATTTCTTTCATAATAGCCTACATCTACTAGTACTACTTACTAAGTCTACTTTAAAATTTTTAGTTTGTTTAGTCGGAAACATATAGAATTACTTTTTTTATACTATTAATAATAGTTGGTAAACAAGCTTACGGTTCACCCGATGATAAGCGATTACGCTTATTGCTCACCACAGGAACGCAACACTGCTTAAAAGCAGTATTAT
Organism: Melitaea cinxia; assembly: GCF_905220565.1. Classification (NCBI taxonomy): domain Eukaryota; kingdom Metazoa; phylum Arthropoda; class Insecta; order Lepidoptera; family Nymphalidae; genus Melitaea; species Melitaea cinxia. The sequence continues at coordinate 5,605,570 of NC_059421.1, read as the reverse complement.
TTAGCTGCGATTTTCTGTAAGTTCGAGGTACTTCCCCAGTCGGGCTGCTCCAGATTTTGAGCAGGATACTCCCTGACATACATCACTTAATTTTTTTACTCTTTTACATTAACTTACATATTTAGGTAGTAGAAGTAACATCGAGTGCGGTCGTAGAGTATGAGATGATTTTTATTATGAATATTTTATTTTTAATAAACGTTTCACACTCAACGGATTCCCCAGTAGGATTTTCTCCTTTGTTGGGGGTCCGGAAAGACATACAATACATAAACACAACGCCCAGATCACGCCTAACATCTATATAGTCGATACATATGTCTGTCGTGAGCGGGAATCGAACCCGCGACCGCCAGCACAACAGCCAGTGCTATTACCGCTGCGCTAACGCGTCGTCAACTTTACATATTTTAATAGCTTAAACGAAAAACTCTTTGTCTTGCGAGCAGCCAAACACGTTTTAACAATTTTAAAAATAAAAGAAAATAATTTGGATAGAGACACCTTAATTATTTAGCTGTGTGTAACATAATTTATGACCTAAAATATCCTAATAATCAGTAGAGCTCTTAGGGTGCAGGACGACCACAAACACCGTGATACGAGATTTTTATATATATGTTATTTAGACGTTATATCTGCCATTTATGTATATATAAAAAAGAAGTTTTTCGTGTTATTTAATATAATATTAATGTAAATTTTTTCTTGTTTGTCATTTAAGTGATTTTGACTCGTTTACTCTGACACCTTATAAATATTAATTTTTTATACTTATTTTGTTCTTTTAAATTTATTATATGTCTTTGGATCATCGATTCGATTATCTGAACGCGTTATGTAAATCCGTGACACTGTTTCTTTGACCCTGGTTTTACACTAATTTGATTTGATAGCGGAACTAAATATCATATCACGATGTCAGTATGATAGTGTCAAGTAATATATCTTACAATTTAACCCATGATTTATGGTTTTTGCGTACAGTTAAATTAATTTATGGTGGTCTACTTGATTAACATGTTTGCATGATAATGCCCTGTTATTTAATGTTTGAGTTTTTTTTTGTTGTTCTTCTTTAGTTACTTTTGTGTACATTTTAGATATAATTAGACAAAGTAGATTTTGTCACTAACTACAAATGAGTTTAAACATAATCTTGATGATTAAGAAACTGGTGATGATAACTATCAAATTTGGGTGATTGTATTTTTACACATTCCTTATTGCTTAAGTATACGATTGTAACATTTATTCTTAATAGAAATATTATACGCTATTCCCTATTTCAGAAAAATCTAAAACGTCACTGGGTCCATCTAAAAACGTGTCAAAGGAACTAGCAAATCCTTTTCTTAGAAATGCTTTTAAAATATAAAAAAAAATCACACAATACAATTTATAAGTGAAAATAATATTCTTAAAACTTTGTACCAAATATCTTGAAATATGTAATTACAAGAACCAACTTTCGACCTAAATGGAGCAACGCAACCATACTCTAACAACCATTTTCTAGACATAATAATATTCTTAGAAGTAATTATTATACAAAAACCAAAAGATAGTCTCTAAAAGAAAACGCTTACTCCACACAACTATACCTTCCTATCTTTTACATATAATAAAAAGAAAAAAAAAGATAGAAATATATTCTATCAACGAAACCTCCTTATATAAAAAGGTGTACCTTATTAAGTAATTGCTTTCTTTTCTATATAAGAAAAGTAAAGAAAGATTCGCTCAAAGGGATCATGTCTTCAATGAAGTAATTATCTAAGTTACTGAATTTGTTTTGCTTCAGATGATTAAATGTTTTATTTTTATATATTGAACTTTTTGATAAAATTGTTTTAGATTTAATCTTCTATATAAATAAAAATAAATGTTGCTAAGCGCATAACTCGTGAATGGCTCGACCAATTCAGCTAATTTATTTTTTGCATGTTCCTTAAGGCATACGGCTGGTTTAGTACTAATAAAAATTAACTTTTACTATTAACTTTTGACAGAAAGAAGTCTGTCCGGGCAGCTAGTTTGTAATAAATATCTGATATAACAATTAATATTGACATTAAAATTATCAAGCGATCATGATATAGCTTTAAGCCAGAATCAGATGACCAAAAATAAACATCGATCATAAAAAAATATTTACAATATCTGAAGGAAAACAATTACAAAAATAAAATATATAATGATCCATAAACCCTAATTAACCAATTCCTACCAGAATTACTAAACGCAAAAATCTGTTTGCTCAAAACGAAAAAAAAACCGACTTCGATTACATCGACAAGTCATAAGACGTAAGTAGACGAAAAAATAGTCAAGTAAATACGCATTATCAAGGATTACTCAAAAATTAGTCATTACATCTCGATCGACACAACACTCCCGAGTGTGATCACAAGATAAGCATCAGGTTTCGATCAAAATAAGAATTATCAAAATCGGTAAGCCACGTGAAAAGTTAAGCGGTATAATATAAAGTAGGTCTATGAGATACAACAACATAGGTGTTCGAAAAGTACTAAAGTAAACATTATCAGGTATAACCCGAAAAGTGCTTGTTAGATCTCAATTAATTTAAGTGGGACCGCATGAAGGTGTTGCGTACCTTTCGATTAAAAAAAAGTCATCGAAATCTGTCCAGTCAAAAGATCTGAGGTAACATACGTACATAAAAAAATACAATCGAATTGAGAGCCTCCTCCTTTTTTGGAAGTCGGTTAATAAGAGCAATGATGCCACAGAACAAGTTTTTTTTTATTGACAAATTCTGCCAATAGCTCTCGATCGGCAGTGAAATCAACATCGTAAAGAAACCTGTTGACATAGAAAAACATTGAAAGCCTTTTGTATACAACTACAGTGAAAAACAAGTGTACGGTCAGCATGGTAAGCGGTTACCTGCCTGTGGACTCCTACGACACTAGAAGCGTGTTGCCGACCCTTCTCCTAATTTCAATATATTGCTGTAGCGCATCTGCAGGAGTTCTGCACAATTATCAAATTACAATATAGCTTTAGCATAGCAATCATTATGGATAAAAAATCAACAATCACTTTGGAGCAACTTGGTAGATTTAAATCAAATCTTTCTGTTTGAAATATGAGTACAATTAGGAATATCTCTCTTGGGCAAAGGTAAAGCAATGGTTCGTTTACATTATACTGAATAAGCTCTTCAGACTCATTGGTCCCTAGTAGTTGAGTCTCGGGTACCTGAAGACACGTTACAAACGCCCTATCTGTTTGGCCTGATGGAACTCGTGTAAGTTCATCAGTCAGTAACTGTGACTATTAGGAATTTAAAGAAAGTAAATATTCTGTCCTCGAACCAATGGAAATTTTCAGATCTTTTTTTATTATAGTTAAATAATTATGTGTATTTGTATGTGTATATTATGAGAATCAATTTTTAAAATATTTTATTTGTTGCAGGCGATTACTCACTAGATATAAGAGACGTAGCTTTAGAAGATGACGGCAAATACCAATGTCAAGTTAGTTCCGGTCTCAACGGTGAGTTATGTACAGAATCATCATTAATAAACATTTCAATCATTGATGTCAATGAAAATATTAATTAGTCAACATTTTTTAATAAAATCGAATGATCGATATTTCAAATGAGTTTTATTAAATGTGTTTCATATTTTATTATAGTCTTGATTAAATTTTGATATTTTTAATTAGGTGAACCGGCTATAAGATCGAGGTACGCTCAGCTGACAGTATTGGTTGCGCCGGACCCGCCTCGGATAATACAGGGAGCTTTTATTGACGCTATTGAAGATCAATCAATTGATATCGAATGCGTATCTGAAGGAGGCAAACCAGCGGCCGAAGTAAGTTAATGTGATTAATATAATAATCTAATCAATTTGTTAAGTTTGATGAGGTTTTGAAATTCAGTGGTTTTTTAAGATTTTATATTTATTTTTTTTGTGTTTTATTGGTTCTGTATATTATCATGATATGTAATTACATATCATGACAATATACATAACATAATAAGTAACATTATTTTAAAGGAAAAACATTAGTTTAGTAATTATAAATGTGAAAGTACCTTTGTCTATCTCCCTGTGTGTTATGCTTTTACGACTAAACCACATAACTGATTTCGATCTAATTTCGTACAAAGATATCTTTTTTTTTATACCACTAGGTCAACAAACATGCGTACGGCTCACCTGGTGGTAAGAGATTACCGTAGTTTGTAGACGCCTGCAACACCAGAAGCATCGCAAGCGCGTTGCCGACCCAATCCCCAATCCCCCCAGGAGCTCTTTAATCTTTCGTACAGATAAATATTGAGATAGACAAAAAGATTGAAGAGAGTCGAAATTGTCATTGTTGAAAATAAAATCTTGTATTTTGGTATTTAACAAGAAGTAAGTAGATATCTGTAAAATTGGTGTCCTAAGAAATTAAAAATATTGCCATAAGTAAACTATTTCACGCAAAAGAAATCGCGGGGAAAAAAGATTAGATACTTATTTTATTAATCATTGTACACTTATTGAAAGATAAAAATAATGATCCAATTTTGAGAAAGTATGCAAATCGAAACTAGTTACTCAGAAATATGCATAATTTTGGTATTAATGACAGACATAGAAATTAATAATTTAATGATAAGTTAGAATTTCTGAATATTTATTTAAACGTGTTCGTTTTTTGTTTCTTCTCAATATTATAAATTAAATAAAAACACATATTAAATATATTAAGCGTATAAAAAGTGATTTAAAATAGATTTGTGTGGCGCCGAGCGTCTTTTAAAATGCTAAAATAGTGTGTCTGAAGATTTTAATAGATAACACAATAAAATAGGCTGATATAGTGGACAGTTTATCACGTCTAGATTTTGTAGGATTTAAAATTAAAAGTTATTGCCTTGATTGATATTTTAAGTGGCCCGTATTATACATACGAAATTATATGAAGAATGTGTTATTATGTATAAATTGTTTATGCATTTTTTCTGATGATTTATCAAATGATCTTTCTTAATATAAAACATTGAACCTCTTCTTTTTTAATAGGATGGATTTCGATTAACCGGTTTGTTTTTTTTTAACTAATAATATATATTTAATATGTAATTATTCAAAAGACAGTTTAAAATAAACCTATTCAATATCTACTAGCAGAATCATAAAGCGAAAAAATATTAGCTGTGTGTAATTGTTAACTTTGAAATGACTTTAATGACAAAATTGTAAAAAGCACGAAAATGAAAAACAGTTGAAAATGCGTACAACGTATAGTGAATTATATCGTACATTTTTTTTTCTAATCTTAGACATTAATGGAAATAATCAATGAAACAATCTCAATCGTTATATTGACGATCTTAAAAAAAATGCAAGCCCCTTTGATGTTCTGTCGTATTCATTTATAGCTATATTAAGTTCCTTGAAGCTTTGGTATTTTGAAGTGTATTAAATTCAGAATCAACTTAATTTTATTAGTGGTAATGAACTTAATTTCAAATGTTATTGCCGCTGTCCTTGATATATTTCTAATCAAAATAAACTACCATCTTAATAGTTTCCACGTAGTACTTATAAATATTCTCAATATAAATGAATAATTTTTTGCAGAACAGTATTCAGGTTTTAAATTAATGATACTAGTTTTGTCTGACTAAATTGATCTTTATGTGTACATACATAGTTTTATATTTGTACATCTATGAGAGAGTTCCTTCTAACTATCCCACGTGATACGCAATTCTAATTAAGCAAAATTTCAATTTAAATTAGGCTAAATTCAAAAAAGCCTATCGAATATTTACTGTACATTTATTGGTTTATCTAAAATGTTCCTTGGTGTAAAGTCGATCTTTTTAAATACATAGGCTATATAATATAATGCTGTGTGGTTACGGCAGTAAGAATATAGCCATTCCCTCTCTTCTCGTGGGTGTCGTAAGAGGCAACTAAGGGATAATACAGTTCCACTATCACCTTGGAACTTAAAAAGCCGACCGATGGTGGGATAACCATCCAACTTCTGGCTTTGAAATACACAGGCCGAGGACGGGGAACAGCATCTTCGGTGCGACAAAATCAGCCAGCCCTGCGGTCACCAACCCGCCTGCCCAGCGTGGTGACTATGGGCAAAACATATGAGTTCACGCCATTTTTGGCGCGAACTTTTGTAGGCCTGTGTCCAGCAGCGGGCTGTATTAGGCTGAAGTGATGTGGCTATATAAACACTCATTTTCAAATAGAATAGTTAATATAGCGATGTTTCAAATCAAAATTTGAACATAAAAATATAATTAATATAAGAACTATACCTTCTTATTTTTTTTTTAAATTATTAATCTTAAGGAATACAATGCTAAAGATGTTATTATACATGTGTTATGTATGTATTACAGACCATAATTTACACACAAGCATTTTGAAAGTAATGTTTCCCATGTTCCCTTTTTTAATTATGTTCCTTGTTCGCAGATAACGTGGGTTGATGGCAATCAAGTTGTAATAAAAAACAACGTTGATAGCATAGTCGAATTGTTACCAGACGAACAAAGATATAGGACTAGGTATGTATCGTTATCTACGTGAGTAACAAAGTTACATTTGATTTTATGTAATCTTGAGAGAAGTCTTGTTTTGACAGTAATATAGGTATAACTCCAACTTTGTCACGTAAATTAGAACTTTTTTAATTTATTACGTAAAAATACTTTTTAGATTTGTGTATGCGTTCGCGAGGATGCTTTTGTATGCATGCGTGTGTGTGTGTGTGTGTGTGTGTCTGTGCGACAGTTTTTTACTCATTGTGTAATGTTAAAAATTACTTCGGAATATATATTTACTTATCTAGCTAGACATATACATATAAATATATTATCTATGTGTTAATACAATAGATAACCTAATGACGTCATTACAGATCTGTGTTGCGGTTGATACCTAGCAAGAGTCACCACAATCAGACAATCACCTGTCAAGCACAGAACACCGCTGACAGGGCGTATAGGATGGCTACAGTACATCTTGAGGTATGTCAATAAAATTAGAATACAGAATCATACATAATTATCAATTGATCATCTCAAACTCATTTGAACTAGGAACTTCTTACAATAAAATCAATAACTTTCTTTTTGTCTATACTTGCCATGGATATTATTAAAAAAAAAAACAATACTAATATTATAAAGGTGGTGAGCTTGTTTGTTTGTTTGCTTGAACGCGCTAATCTTAATAATGGTCCGATTTTAAAAATTCTCAGTGTTAGATAACCCAAATATTGAGGAAGGCTATAAACCATCACGCTAATATTAATAAAAGCAGAGCAACAATGAAGAATGTTTCAAAATCGGGGTTTTTTTTAAGTAACTATACTACGCGTACGAAGCCGCGTGTAGAAGCTAGTAAAGAATGTAATTTAATTTAATAATTACAACTAAAAATATTTGAAAATGAGTATCTAAACTTTGATGCAGAATAGTGTGACATAAAGACTTTTTGTACGACAATCGTGCAGAAAAACGATTTCAACAAACTCTGTCTAAATTTTATATAGTAAAAAAGAGAGACGAGAATTTTCTTCCCTCTCTTACTCATTCTCTACTATCTCTTACTCTCCTCATCCTTTTCAGCACTATAACATTTTTCTTTCAATATCAGGGCAAGTGCTTACTCGTTTGCTAGTTAACGGTACGTTTTCAGCCTCATTCACTGTACGAAACTTACTTTTAGTACCTCATTCAAAACTTCAATTACTTTTATCTTACCTGTTGATACAAAATTTTGTAGTAGAGTAACGTGGTGGATTATATTCCGATCTCTCTCCTACATGGAAAAAGAGGCCTATGCCCAGCAGAGGGATGGTAAGCTGAATCCTGAAATTTATTTGTCCTATTTATACAATCAGTTTAATTTAGTATTTGTTAACAGCAGTGTAATATCAGACTTTTAAAATTGTTTAGTATGTCTAACTAATTAAAGTAAAAAATTACTATACAACAAGTGTAATATGTAAACAAATTTACCTTTTATGCGATTAATATTATTCCATACTAAAATTAACTAAATTACATTTACCTAATTACGCGAGGTACGCGCTAATTAGCTTTTACCTTTTAAAATCATTACCTCCTGTTTGTAAAATATAATACATCTAAAGCTTTACACAATAATTAGCGTTAAATATTTTCTCAGTCAAAATGGCTTGTTAAATCTGCAAACAGTTCTATAAGGACGGTGTTAATCTGATTACATCCTGTGTAATGCGCTATCGTTAGCTTGATTTTTATTTCTTTTACTTTTAGACTTTTATTATCATCATTATCAATCATAATTTTATAATTACAATACTTACTGGCTTTATTATTACTGGCTGGCTTAAAATATCACTGGCTTTTTTATGACTTAAAATTTTAATAAAGATTTTGCAATGTTATTTCTTTTTACGGATTGTTTTGGATTTAATTGAAATTTTTCTTTACAACGCCGCGTTGGCGCAACGGTTCCAGCCATGGATTGTACCTGTTGCGTTGGCGGTTGCGGGTTCGATCCCCGCACATAACAAACATTTGTATTGGCTATACAGGTATTTGCTGTGGTCTGGTTGTACAGTCCTTGTAGGTCTCCCCACCGTGCCTCGGAGAGCACGTTAAGCCGTCGGTTCCGGTTGTTATCATGTACACCTGATAGCGATCGTTACTCGTAATAGGGAATATATCCGCCAACCCGCATTGGAGTAGCGTGGTGGATTAAGCTCTGATCCTTCTTCTACTTGGTGAAAGAGGCTTATGCCAGCAGTGGGATATTACAGGCTGAAGCGTATATATAATATATAGTGTGTAGTTAATGTGTGCTTATCCAATGTTTCCTTTATATCAGGTAAAATACGCTCCAAAAATCAACATGTCAGTGACATCAGGATTAGTCAATAATAGGATACCAGAAGGTACAGAGGCGCGGATTCTATGCGCGGCTGATGCAAACCCTCCCCCACAAGTGTATCGATGGTACTTGAACAATAATCCCGTTGTTGGAGATTATTTGGAAGAACTGGTGAGTTTATCTTTTAGTTTTAATTTATGAATTAGCTTTTTGCGCATAAAGAAGACTAAGACTAAAAGACTACAGACTAAAATAACTACAATTCGTGCCTTTTTAATTTTCATATAGTAGGCAAAGAAAATAAAATACATTACAATTCGTAAAAAATAATAAATTTAAAATTAGCACAAGTTGTTAACAAAAACTCTAAATATTAACTAACAAGTTGCGAATTTAAAAAAAATGTAATTTTGAATTTAGAACTCGCTTTATAATGCACAAATATAATATAATAATTATGTTATCTAGTTGTAATAAAATTAACATTAGAACATAAGAAACAATAATGATTTAAATTAAGAACGCATTTTTGAATTGTTTAATTGCTATAGAGAAATAAAATGCACTTGCTATTGAAATTAAGGAAATGTTCTTTTTTTTTTAATATCGCATATTTTGTTAACTATTTATATATTTAAAAATTACAAATTTTTATTGTAAATGAAAACGCAAAATTAAACTCATAATAATTATAACTAACGTTTATTACTACACCTCGAGTGCAAATTAACACAGTTATTAAATATTTTGTGTGAATTCTGCGCACGTATTAAATAATTCGGTGTTGAAAGCTTCAGAATAGTCATAAAATTTTAAACTGGCTACATTTGTATTGTACTATGTTAGGTTAGGTTAGTTTTTATATTATCGACTTCTTATGCTGTTCACGTGTATTTATATTTTTTCTTATTAAAAAAAGTATTCGCTACTTGTAATTATGACGGAATATATTATCTAAGTATATTAAAAGAAATAAATCGCTGAAATGTATGTACGCGCATAATTTCCGAAGAACTGCTCCAAATTAGATATTTTTTTGTTTGTTATTGTCATACAAAAGTTTATAGTTTATATCGGAACGAAACATACAAATTCAAACTAGGCTGTACGGACTATAATCCTTTGCCTTTCCCTATTGGGGATAAATTTTAAAACAACAACAACAAAAGTTTATACACAAAAAAATAAAATAAAAGTATGTGTAAACAATTTACATACGGCAGAAGTGAAACTTCTGAAAAGGCGTTTCACGGCCTCGGGAAAAACAAGGTCGTAAGGGCCGCACAAAACGCGTCACTTATGCATTTTGAGCATGAGTGTAATGAGATATAATTATCTCATTCTCTCCTGTCCATTTATATGTTTATTGCTTTATGGTCACGCATTTTCATTTCGTCGAGTTTCAAATCACAACTATTCCAAAAAAGTTCCACATAAAAAATATGATATATCCACGAAAAGAAAATATAATGAAGTTTGTTGTTCGAAAATAATACGCGTATACATTACATGTCTGTCATACATTTTTATTTACATAATAGATAAGCAAAGATTATGAATAATAAGTAATATTATAAGTATATATAAAGAACTATGCTACTATTTATGCTATTTCATTTCTCACATATGTAGGCTAACAATACAGAGACAATAGTGGTAATAGGCTGGGGAATTTCTAAGATACGCGTCATCGTCTCAGCGTTTCATATTTAACGGGGTAGCTTAGCGTGTGATGTAAGGCCTTTCAACCACTACTGCTAACGGAAATTGGCTATATCGCACAAAAAAAATACAAAATGTATAATTATTTTCATCTAAGTCCACTTTACAAGTAAAACTGATGTATTTAATTACTTTTATATATAGTTATATATTAAGCATCTGCCAATCCGCAGTGGAGAGGCGTGGTGGATTAGGATCCTTCTCCTAGGTGGAGAGAAAGCCCAGAGCTATCCCCAGCTGTGGGATGTCACAGGCTTACGCTTAATCGCCCACAAAAAGCGCAATTTATTAGACATTTATAACATATAAATCTTAATATAGCTGACTATTATCCGCATATATTTTTCTTGAGATTTGAACATTTTGCATATCGATTTTTTTTTCATGGGTCATGAAATGATTTCTTAGCAGAATATTAAAAAGTACAAAACAAAAAAACATAAAGGCACATAATATAAATGATTAAATACATATGTGATGTCTGTAAGATCATCAAGATGTAGATATCTTTGAGATAAATTCATTCGTATCAATTTTTATTAATATTAACAGAATAATTTAAGTGTAATAAAGAATTATATATTATTATTAAATATCTCTACACAATACACACACGGTCGTCTGTTTCTAAAGTAAGCAACTTAATGGTGGTAACAGCCGACTGGTATATAGCTACATTTTTTTTCGATAAACATAAAATAAATATATAAATAAATATTTATATTACACTCAAACTCGGGGTGGAAATCGAACCCACAACCCTAGGAGCAGAAAGTAGGGTCACTACAAACTGCACCAACGGGCTAGTCATATGAGAGATAATTCTTAATAATAATTATAATAGGAACAAAAAAAAAACGTCACTGGTCAAAATTAAATAAAAATTAATAAATATTGTTACAAGTGACTGTGCAACAATCATTAAAGAAATAGCAAAGCTGTGTAGGAATGCGTCAACATTAATACGGAATCAAGGCGGGGATGTCTGAATGAAGCACACGATGCAAGCGCGTTTGTACAAATACCGTTTGTTTGTTTACTCTGTTTTATAAAAAAAAAAAAAAAAACTGTTGAGAAAAATGTGAGAAATATTCATGTTTTAAAAATAAAGAATTAGGAATTTCGAGTATAGAATACACTAATTTTAATACATGCAAAGTTTTAAAATATTTTAAGGGGTTTTATAACAGACCATAGAATATACACCGTGAGTTTTATTAATAATGTTACGTTATTACTGAATAACGAAGGCTATATTTTAAAAGGAGAAAACGGAAAAGCTAATATAGTGTAATCGCGAGTGAAGCCGTTGCCGAAAGCTTGTGTAGTTTATTTCCAACTTGTATTATATGTTGTTTTTGTTTCAGATTATATTTAATGTATCCCGAAAACACAATAAGGCGATAGTGAAGTGTGAAGTCAGCAACGCCGCGGGAAAGAGCGAGTCTACCCTCACACTGAATGTTACTTGTAAGTTTTAGTGCCTAGCAAATTAACAAAGTTTTCATAAGACTAAATGTATTGAATCGAAAGAACTAAGGAATTCGTGTTTCACAAATTAACCAAAAAAAAAAAAAATACATGTTGTTTCTTTGTATTGTTACTGTTTTGTATAAACATTTTCTTTGAAATTTGAGTGTAGCGTTTTTTGAAAATATGTTGTTCTTTTTTACTAAGTCTTATGGTTCTAATATATATTTTATTAACAGACAACTGAAATATTTCTAATTACAAAAATAACTGAGGTTATTATTTATTTTTCAAACGACCGGTTGCACTTAACCTTGTTTTATTGAAAGTTTATTAACTAATATTTAACCATCGTTTTGTTCTCTTTGATTCCGAGAAGCGTTCCTTTGGTTCGTTTGAGGGGTTCTGTAGGTGTAATAGATTACGTTCCGATTAAAAAAAAAACCTTGCCCATTTTTAAATTTGACTTTGTTTAAATAGACGAGCTGCTTTGATAAACTCGTTCTGCATGATACCTTTCGTGAGCGCGTAACCATGACTATAATTTACAATAATAAACATTATACGAGAAGAAGAACTCTTTTTTTATATGGGGTTCTTTAGTTGTATGCGGCAGTTAGTATTAATATTTCACTTTATCGACCTTCATTAGGACTGAGAAAAATAGTATCCGACGTTTATGCAGTAATACGTTGCCAGAGTAGCGCGTATATTAAGACAAAGTCAAATTTAATAAAGGCGTAGATTTTTTTTATTATAACACTTACAGAACGCCCTATTTGAAGAAACGCATTAGAAGGCGAACACTATACCAAAAAAATAAATACAATAATTAAAATAATTATATTTAGAGATCGCTTTTTAGCGATAAGGCCCTTTGTACCTAATGAATATATTGTTAATATTTTTCTTTCTTTGCTATGTATTATTTCTGTTTTTGGTGTACAATAAAGTGCATTATTATTATTATTTTCTTAAATAGATCCGCCATCATTTCGAACTTATCCGCAAAACGTTGAAGCAGCAGTCGGTGCTAGCGTCACACTGAGTTGCGATGTAGATGGCCAGCCTCCACCAGAGATACGCTGGTTATTCCACGAGCCGGGGAGAATAGGGGTAAGTGACTACCATGCTAGTTGTTTACATAGTTATATAAGTAATTTTTATGACGGTACGAGCCGTTGTCGAGGGTTCTGGTCGAATGTAATAGTTTTAATAGCAAATATGTTAATAGTAAACATGAATGGTGGTCTCATTTACAGAATGTGGAGATAATTGGTATTCCTGAAAGTCAAAACGAAGTTGTTTTCTGAGATTGATCCGTTTTCAATATCTAGATGTTCCTTTAAAATGCTGAAATAGAACAACTTTCCAATCGTATGAATAATCTAAACAATAGCTTATCCATACACACATCCACTTACACAGATGTACGCACACAATTATACATAAACATCTACATTATTGACCTTAGTTTTTACCTACTAAACTTAACTTCTTCTCCTTTTTTACATCAACAGTGTTATTCAAACAACGTAAAATTCGAATATTTCTATTGCGTGATTGTTTTGTATTAATTAACAATTTTAAAATGATGCTGTGAAATTTAATAATTATTGCATTTTAATAATTATTGTGGATTTTAATAATCATAAATTTAAATAAATCATTGTTTCGCTTCTGGGTTTGTATAGATGTATATGTTTTTCCGCGTCTCGGAGATCACGTGAAGCTGTCAGTTTCAGAGTAAAAGCTTTTGCCCAGCAGTGAGATGGTTCCTGACAGGTTCGGTTCAGTTCAGTTCAATTTTCTAAAATCGAATATACCTTGGATTAATTTATATAAAACATCTAAATAATGATTGGATGTCTCTTAACTAACTCAATCAAGCCCTGAGTAATTATTAAAAAACAGCATTTATGACACTTTTACGTGAACGTTCAATACTTCCAGCAGGTCAAAGGAAAAGCACCGAACCTTAAGGTGTACGTGGACGAGCGTACAGCTGGCAGATATATTTGTAAAGCCACAGTCAGTGGGTACCCTGAGATTGAAAGTGAAGCTACGATATTTATAAAAGGTAATATTATAATTAAAATTTACCTCACTTTTCCAAATAGGTTTTACCTTTTGTCTAACGTAAGCCATAGAATCATAACGGCAAAATGACACTACTGGAAGTAAAATTATCAAGTTACCTCTTGTGTAATTTAGCACATTCAATTTTATCTTATTAATTCATGTACAGTAACATCATAAACAAAACGCGATTTCAGAACTTATATTTTTATTCTTATTTTTATTTATAAAAGAATATTTTTAGTTTTTAAATAATCCCAAGTTTTCTTTCTATTTAGGTTTGCCCAAGATCATTTCAAATAGAACCCAGTTAGGTTCTGAAGGTGAAAAAGCGACAGTCGAATGTGAAGCTCTCTCAGTACCAAAGCCTGATGATATCAGGTGGTACTTTGAAGGGAAAGAAATCAGCATTATACAGGATCCAGTAGGTTTCATTTTATAAATTTATATTTTATTAACTTTGAGAATAAATTATTTAAATATTATGAGAACAAAGAATTTTATAATTGTTAAGTTAAAAGATTTATAACTAAAGTATTAACAGTTTTGATTTTTGAAATAGTAAGACAAATAATATATCAGTTTTTAAGATAATCGAATTAAACCAATTCTTACAATACCAAAAAAAGTAAAACCTTCAATTTTTTTTTTTCGTAATATAATCCAATATTGTATCAGAATTCCAGGAGCTTTAACATTTAATTTATTTCAGGATTACGCAACCTTAGAGGAAACATTACCAAATGGTATTGTTAAGTCGAGTCTTGTTATCCGCGCTAGTCAATCTAAGCACTACGGTGTTTATAACTGCAGTGTTACGAACGAATATGGGAACGCAAATGCTGCTATAACTTTGAAACCAATGAGTAAGTTTCTTTATATACATAGTTACTCAATATTTACTATAATTAATAATCGCCTCTTTAATAATTTTAACATAATTTTATATTTGAAAAATAAAGGAAACTTACTTTATAACTTTAAATTAAATCAAAACAAATCAAAATTAATTTATTCTAATAGGCTTCAAAAGCACTTTCGAATCGTCAATTTACAAATTAACATTTTAAAAGTGATTATTATTTTTAAAATTAAAGCTACCAACGATTCGAAATATAAATTCTGCAGAGAAAAATCATCAAGAAACTCCGCAGTAACTCGTTTAAAAATAATAGTACCCGGTTGACCGAGCTAAGCTCGGTATTTTTAGTAAATCGTGTTTTTTGGAAATCATAAAGTATAAATACGAATTACATATTGATAAAATATGAATAATATTTTTCGATTTTACCGACATAATAATAAAAAATAAGAACAGTCTATTTAAATAAAAAATAGCGAGTGCAATTAGAAAAAGAAAAGGAAAAAATAATTGATCAGGGACATGTGGATTTGAACCATGATCTTCTCGGTTGATCCCGAGCGGCCGATTTCCCACCGAGCTATTTCAACTACATTGACTTATGCGAAATTTACCTTCGTATTCTAACGATATTTTTTTCAATTCCTAAAAACAGGGATAAAACGACATTTCCTGAAAATGAATCCTAGCTAGATAGATTTATCTCCCCCGAAGCCCCCTAAATACTAAATTTTATGAAAATCGTTGGAGCCGTTTCCGAGATTCAGATTCTATATATATATATATACAAGAATTGCTCGTTTATTTAAAAATAATATATAAAGTGTGTTTTATTACAAAATCAGTAATTAGTATGAAATACAGCGTAACTAAGTCTACACATCTTTATTATCTACTTAATCCTGCACAAAATAATAATCTTAATTAATTTATTTCGTTTAATAAACACTTTAAATTTATGTTGAGACAATTCCAAAATTTTTTGTGGGATTTTATTATACACGCGAATACCATTACCCAGAATGGAAACGTATACTTTGCCAGTCGAAAACTTGGAGTTGCAATTTTGGTATTTCTTCTCGTGTTTACACTGCGATAAATATCAAGATATTTAAGCGTTTTGGGCAAAAAAATTGTTTTTATTACTAATGGCCTGTTTTACTGGTTGCCATTAACGCTAATAGACGACAGTATTCAACGAATAAAAGTTTATGATGAATTTAACTTTCCCACCACCGAATTCCAGTTTATTTATGGGATATTTCTATTAGCAATATTGAGCCTCATAGTTGTAGTTTATTAATTGAAGTGAATCAGATCCAAATGGCTTATTTTACATCACGCGGTTTTTTTTTTTTTTTTTTTTTTTTTTTTTATACAATGATAGGCTTGCGTTTGACCACTATTTCACCTGATGATAAGTGAAAATGCGGTCTAAGATGGAGCACGCTTACCTAGAAGTAACCTATTCACTCGCGACTTAAAGATCCCCAGGTTATAATTTTCCGGAAACACAGACGCTGGTAGAGAGTTCCATTCTTTGGCTGTACGGATCAAGAATGTATTAGCGAATCGCTTAGTGCGTGTAAGGGGAATGTCAACCATGTAAGGGTGGCGTAACGCAGAGCGTCTGGTTGTACGATGATGGAAGGGGGTAGGGGGAATCAGGTTATGGAGTTCCTGCGCACACTCTCCGAAGTGTATCCGATAAAATACCGACAGGCCGGCCACCCTCCGTCGATGATGCAAGCTTTGCAGCTTTGCAGCGACCAGTGCATCATCACCGAAGAGCCTCCTGGCTCGTCTCTCAATCGACTCGAGAAGCTCCAGCTGGTACTTGGCTGAGCCATCCCAAAGATGAGAGCAGTACTCCATGCATGATCGAACTTGCGCTTGATATAAATTTAGAAGCTGTTCCGGAGTGAAGTACTGTCTCACCTTCGAGAGGACGCCCAGTTTTCTGGCAGCTGTTTGAGCCTTTGTCTCTATGTATGAGCCGAAATTGAGGGTGGATGACAAAGTAACACCAAGAAGCTCCAGGCGGCCGGTTATGGGCACGGGTACACCTCGGAAAGAGGGAGTCAGATGGAAAGGACTCCGCTTTGCCGAAAAAAGACACGCCTGGGTCTTAGAGGCGTTGAACTTGACCAGGTTTGCGTCACCCCAATCGGAGATAGCTTTAAGGGACAAGTTCAGACGCTGAATCATAGCTTCCCTCAGCGATTGGATCTCAGACCCACTCGCTCGTGCGTTGGACACGTAACGCTCAACAACGGTGCTGTCATCTGCATACCCAAAGGTTCCGGGTTTGAGCAGGTCGTTGATGTGCAGCAAGAATAGCGTTGCCGAGAGTACAGACCCCTGAGGAACCCCGGCATTGATGGCCAAACGATCGGAATCGCAACCGTCTATGACTACGCGGATCGATCGATCCCTCAGGAAGTCAGATATCCAAACACAGAGAGAAGCGGGTAGGCCGTATGAAGGAAGTTTGCTAATAAGGCCGTCATGCCAGACCCTGTCAAATGCCTTCGAAATATCGAGCGAGACCGCAATGGCTTCCCCGTGTTTCTCGATAGCCTCACTCCAAATGTGAGTGGCATACGCCAGAAGATCACCCGTGGACCGACTACGGCGAAAACCAAACTGTCGGTCGCTAAGGAGATCGTTCTTCTCAAGGTGTGCCAGGAGCCGGTTATTCAGTATACGCTCCATACTCTTACAGAGTATGGACGTTATGGAAATAGGTCTGTAATTGACAGGGTCAGCTCGACTGCCCTTTTTGGGCACAGGCTGCACGTTAGCTTGCTTCCAGGCTTTCGGCACTTGTCCTGTCGCTAGAGAGAGACGAAACAGACGTGTCAGGATTGGAGACAACTCAGGCGCACAAGTTTTAAGTACTATGGCAGGTATTCCGTCAGGACCACTAGCTTTATTTACGTCCAGATTGCGCAAGGTTTTAAGGACCTCTTTTTGACGGATTCGGACTTCAGACATAGACGTCTCGCATCGAATCGAAGAGGTTGGAGGTGTGGCGCTTCCTAAGTCAAGACGCGAGGATTCCGCAAAGAGATTTGCAAACAAGTTTGCCTTCTCCTCAGCGGTGTGGGCTAGTGATCCATCGGGTTTTATCAGTGGAGGTAGTGAGGGGCGACAGAAGTTCGATTCGACCGATTTAGCCAGGGACCAAAAGGCTTTACTACCAGGTGGGTATGACGCAAGTCTAGTCCCAATTCTGCCAATGTGGTCAAATCGACCCTTCCGCAAAGCCTTCTTGCAGGACTTAGCGGCTCTGTTATAGGCTTTCTTCCTCTGACCCACGTCTGTTGTCTTGCGGTTACGAGCGTCGACCCAGGCCAAGTAAGCAGTGTTCTTTTCTGCTTCAGCACGAGAACAGTCAGAATTAAACCAGGGTCGAGCTGCCACGGATGCTGATGCGTCAGTGAATGGTATGTAATACTCCATTCCCTGACGCAGAACATCAGCCACAGCATTCGCACAAGATGAGGGATCATCGGAGGAAAAGCAAATCTGTCGCCATGGGTACGATGCAAAGAAAGAACGCATCTCATCCCAGTTTGCTGACTTGTATCGCCATATTCTACGGGTGCCTTTGGAGCAGGGTAAGGGCGGTGAATGGACGGATATGGACTTCACCAGACAGTGGTCGGAGCTGCCTAAAGGCGATGAGACCGAAACCGAATAGCGGTCAGGATCTGTTGTCAGGAAAAGGTCCAAACAGTTGGCAGTATGCGAGTAAACATCGGGTACCCTGGTTGCTTCCCGGACCAGCTGGGTGAGATTGAGCGCTAAAGCGAGATTGCGAATCTCTCTACCAGCGTGGTCAGTGTGCTGGTATGGGAATAGCCACTCTTGGTGGTGGGCGTTAAAGTCCCCCAGCATTACCAATTGAGCAGTAGGATACCGGTGCTGAGCCGCATCAGCCGCCTCACTAAGGTGTTGAATAAGCCTGGTTGTCTCCAGATCTCCGCTGTGCGAACGGTAAACACAGACATAAAGAATTTTCTCCACTCCTGTGTCCACTAAAACCCATAAGTTAGAGAAGCTGGGATCTTCAAGGTTACGAAGACGCCGGCAGCATATGTCGTCGCGGGCATATAAGCAAACACCCGCGTGTGGTTTAAAACTATGCTCCAAGGTATAACCCGGGTAACACAAGTATGCTGTGTCAGACGGGCTGCCGATCTGCGTCTCCGAGAGGAACAGTAGGGCCGGTTTCTCAGTCTCAAGATGGTGGTGGACTGCAACGAGATTGGAGTGCAAACCTCGAATGTTAGAGAGGTGCACTGAGAGTGAGAGGGAGTGCAACCGCTGTGCTGTCTTGTTTTTACTGTTACTCCTATTCATAATGGCGAGTGAAGGAAGGTGAGAAGAAGGCAGTGAAACGAGGCTCCACACTACTAGCCCTCAGACTTTCACCGAATCACTGCGATGGAAAAGGCGATTGGACTGGAGACTGCGGGGACGCCCGAGCCCCCCCGGAGATGTCCACCGGGCCCTCTCATCCGGTCGCCAACCGGCACGATGGCGCATCCCGGGATTTTTCGACAGTTGGCGGGACAGCCTTTCGTGTGTGGCTGGCACATTAATTGGGCCCCCAACTACCTGCGGTCGGCCAGCGGTGCACCGTGCCTCGGATCCCGCTACCCTCCAGAACCAATCACCACAACGCAGCGGCACCAGTGCTAGTCAGACTGGCCAATTCGCGCGGAGCAACTTTTTCGACCCAAATTCTCAGTCGGCTACACCGATCAACGTACCGAAACACGAAACCGCTTGACGGTACGACTTTGTTCAGTGGGTGGTCGCGAGCCGTCGGCCAGAGCCTACCACCAGTATGTCACCTGATTAGCACCACCCAGGGACCACGTGTAGGGTTTCACAACGGGGTATACACCTACGGACGAGGGCGACTCAGTCCCCAAAAAACGCGGTTAACCACTGTTTGTAACTTATGTCCAGGAAATACTTTATTTAGAACTAATGGAACAGGAATTAAAAGTACTAGACTAAAAGCAATAGAAAAAAGTTAAGTTACCGACGAATGACTAAATTTAAAGTGTTATATCGCTATGCATTTATTAAGTTCTAAGTAAAGTTCAATTGAATGCTAACAAAAATAAAATAAATTTTAGTATTAATTTCTTGTAAGCACCAATTACTAACTACTATTACTAGGAATTAATCTCTTTTCAATATTAAAATACTAAAAGCACTATTCATTTCAGAAACATTACCGCTCTTCATAATCCTAATCGGCGCGACATCCGGTATCATACTCTTCTCATCGTTCGTGATCCTCGTAGTAATCTGTCATAGAAGAAGGAGAAAGAAGCAGAAGATAAACGAGAAACCGGATGTTACTGTAACTTCTAGTGACATGTATAAGGAAAGTGACAGAAGTTCGAATATTAGTGACCTGAAATTACAGTTACCTCAGAGCGACGGGAGTTATGATTTGGTAAGTTATTTTGTTAATTGACTTTTAAATTTTGCAGACATAAATAGGAAATTATATTTTCAAAAGAAAAAATCTGCCACGCGATTAAATAAACTAAAATATGTTGAACATCAAATATATGACTATTGAAAAATGTGTAATTGAATATTATATTTTGTTGATTTATAGAAAAATAAAAATAGGTAAAAAAACTTTTTAAGTTAAACGGTTTTATGTTAAACATACATTGCAATGTTTAAGATAAATGTACTAAAAATCAAAAAATAATAAAATAGATACAGTCGTGGGAATTATAAACATATGCATAGACTAGACTAAAATAAAACCGTGGGGCACGTCAATTGTCTACAATCGTTGATTAAAATGTTTGTTTTGTAATGTTACACTATAATTAGGCAGTTGTTCAACCGACAACGATGGACGTGTGATAAGTAGGGCTAGAATGTGGAAACAAGCTAGCAAGCTCGATTATAAGCGAGTTTTAGGGTTTCATAGTGGTGAGCGAGTAGTACTTTTATCATATGTTTTGTCGATTAAAGACAAACTACGAGCAGTGAAACGATTCCTCGCCAGCCAGCAGTGTGAATGTCCAACGATAAACTAGTTGAAACATCTCTTTTATTTACATGTAGTGTATAACTATTGGAATTTCCACGAGCAAGAAAATAGTAAGTAATTTCCTCACCGTCTGCGGGCCAACTGCCTATTTTAACGACGAATTAAACGATTCTTCTATCGCACATTAAGTCGATAATTTGTAGACAATTGACGTGCCCCACGGTTTTATTTTAGTCTAGTCTATGCATATGTTTATAATTCCCACGACTGTATCTATTTTATTATTTTTTGATTTTTAGTACATTTATCTTAAACATTGCAATGTATGTTTAACATAAAACCGTTTAACTTAAAAAGTTTTTTTACCTATTTTTATTTTCTAGTTTTTAGTTTTTATTTCGCATTCTGTTTAATTCATTTAGTGCTTCATTATTGCAAGGCCCATCTTAAATATTGAGGTTGTATAGTGCACTATATTCTTCTTGTCAAGCCCTTTTATTTGATACCCATATTGGTGGGATTGATAAAAAATTGTTATCAGACATTTGGTAGCGGCGGCCAGCTTAGATTTCAATTTTGCATAGTAAATTGTATTCTACTTGTTGAGACCTTTCATTTGATACCCATGTTGATGGGATTGATAAAACCTAAGTTATCCGCCATTTTGCAGAGGCCGCCATCTTGGATTTTAATTTTATATAGTACATTGATTATACTGGTTGAGCACTTTCATTTGATACCCATATTGATGGGATCGATAAAACCTACGTTATCCGCCATTTTGTAGCGGCCGCCATCTTGTATTTCAATTTTTTATAGTATATTGTATTCTGCTTGTTAAGCTCTTTCATTTGATACCCATATTGATGGGATTGATAAAACCTACGTTATCCGCCATTTTGTAGCGGCCGCCATCTTGGATTTCAATTTTTTATAGTATATTGTATTCTGCTTGTTGAGCCCTTTCATTTGATACCCATATTGATGGGATTAATAAAACATAAATTATCCGCCATTTTGTAGCGGCGGCCATCTTGAATTTATAATGATAATGAATAAACATAATTGTATTGTCACCAAAATCCAAAGTGTATACAAAATTTCAGATTAATCGGTTGACAGGAAGAGGGTGTAATTTGAATTACTAAATTTGACCCAAGAATAAATAATAAATAAAAAATAAAACAAACGGGGTGAGCTAAATAAAACCGTTTAAAAATGATACTTTGTATATGTAATATAGCCAGTGAGAGGTACACAATAGAATATAATATTATTTAATTGGAATAAAAATTCAGAACTGTATTACTAATTTTCATATAAAATAATTACTAATTATAATACTGTAATGTCTTATCATCAATATGGATACGTGATTACGTTCGTTTTGTGATGTTGTCCATTAATTGTGTCCTGTTTAATTAAGATTAACAAAGGGTACATGATGAATTACATCTGAAACTAATTGTAGATGATAAACGTTTCGTGTTTTCCTAATAGTATTTAAAAGGTGTATTTATGACTGAATATATTTTGTAATATATAGAAATAGATTAAATAACATAATTATAAAATACTGCCAATAATCAGGTGTCCGTTTTATAACCCCTTCTCAGATAAAGAGTTATACTCGTAATACTATTTCATATATTTTGTTCATTTTATTGTATTGGTACCTGACTGCCGGGATAAATAACATATTTTAAGTATAGCCAAGTCGAACTACCGTAAAATTTACGGGTAGCAAGATGCCCCGCTGTTACATACCACGGCTTATGTTGCCCACTCAAACAAACAAGTTGAATTATGGTTAAAAATGTATTACTGAATTAATTTGTAAATGTCCCACTATTGAGTAAAGACTTTGTTCACAAAGGGGATACCTTGAAGCTTAATTCACCACACTGTTCACGTCAGCGTATCGCAGTCCTTAGCTGGACATTCAGACGAGTTGTAGGCAATACTACATAGAAGTACAAAAATATTTGCCTTAACTAAATTATTTAATAGAATACTTTGATCGAAGTACGAGTCTTATTCATATGATCACTTTTAACAGGAGTACACGAGCTCAGATCGGTCTGACTCCAAGAACCCATCTGGTCTCCCACTCGCCGGACCCGTGCCTCTTCCCAATATACGACATGACGATCCAATGTTGCAATTTAGATATAGCAACGATTATTCCGATCCGTCATATGCGGATACTTATTTTAAGGTAAGTTTATTTAGATTTACTCCTCATTCGTTGTAATGAGAAATAATTAAAATAAAGACATGCGTAAATATTCATAGAATAACTAGAAGTCAGTTTCATTTAATGATACATTCTAATTCAAGTTTTAATTTTATGTTTAAACTTTTGAATATAATTAGAATTTACTTTTATAATTGAAATAAAGTAATTAATTCAATTAAGTTCCGCTTTGAGTAATTAACATCAAAAATTTGGTATTAAAATTTCAATAATCTTTTCCTTCACACACAGAGCGTATATGTAACATGATTGCTCTTGTTAATATATTTTCCCGTATTAATCTAGAATCCCGCGGCGTACGTGTACGACTACCCGCAGGGGTATGTCCCACCCCCTCACTTGAGGGTTCAATCTCCTACGCTCGAAGTACCGACTAGCAGGTAAAGATAATATGTTAATTAAATGTTCAACGAGCTAATTTATAATAAATATGATTGATTACATGGTATAAATAAAATTAACAATAGCAAATTACTTTTTTTGTTGTATTAAAATTTTATTAAAAAAGTTAATTAAATTTTTAAAGATATATAGCTTATGAGAGATGTGCTTGATAATATTATAGCAAAGAAAGTTGTATTTTAAATTAATTTTTTACTATATTTTAGCGTTCAATAAACTGCTATATTTAGTCCCAAATTAATAAATTAAAATTAGATTTTAAGCAGTACAGAGTTTTACCCTGAAATTATTTTTTTTTTTTTTTTGTATAAAGTCTGCTGAATGTAATAACCTGAATATCTTGTTTTACTAATCAGGTCACTTCAAGGTTCATTGACGCGTAGTATTGACACGTCGTCAACTCTCCCGTTGTCAGCTGGCAACGGATCACAAAATAATTCGTTACAACGAACGAAACAGGACGAGACTGATGCTATTAATAATTTAGGCTTACCTGTCGGAGGTGAAGGTAAATTGCAATTAGGAACTTTCAATTATATAATTTATGGAGTATTTTTTTACACTGTATATTTTAGTTATCGTTCTTAATTTTAATTAATCAGATGAAATTAAAGAAAGTATTTTAAGTCATAGGTGAAAAAGTTTCTTGACATTGATTTTATAAATAGTAGTACGCAGGTTAAACTTTGCAATAAGCAAATTAGTCATTTACATACACATTTTAACACCAATAGGCCTGGCCTAAATGTAAATTTTATATGTATAATTTATATATATTTTTCTCTAACCAGCCCCGCAGGTACCTGTATACACGCAAACTGGTGGTAAAAACCACAGCGGCGTCGATTTAAGATATGCCGCTACATACGGGAACCCGTATCTCAAAAACAGTTCAGTTGGTGAGTTACGTTAGTTTTAATGTTTAGTTTTTAATAAATAATTAATTATGAATCTCACTTTTGAAACATTAGCTTAAGAATAAATATATATATATTACTGAAATAATAAATTGTCAATATAGTATATTCAGTAATTTTGTTTTGTAAAGATATAACAATAACAAAAAAAAGTAAATTATATGTAATTTTTTTTTTAAATATGTTTATTAATTAGTATAAATGTTATCTGTATTTTAAATCATTATACATAAATTTTTCCATAAATAATTAAGCTACACATTGTATATAACATAAATAGTTTTAAAAATACAGACACGGATACGACACTTTAAAGCATACTTCAGGTAAGCTATAATTATTTTTAACAAAATTTACCTCAGGTTACAACCAAGTGCATACGGCAAAGCCGGCGTCAACGCCCGCACCGCCGCCGTACTCCGCAGTACGGAGTTCAGTACTACTCCCAGGTTAGCTTCGACCGTTTAGGTAAAAATCATTTATAGATAGCTTGCGGTTGTGGTTGTACGTGGTTCTTTGCATGTGTTCGTTCGTAGGTAAGTTGTGTTTGTACCTCGCATGATATTTGTTATGAGAATATTTACTTTACTAACCATATTTACAAGACTAAATTATTTTTACTGGTGTGGTTTATTATTTGTCTGTAAATAATATATGTAATTATTTCAAAACGTAAATATTATAGAGTATTAACATTAAACTTATCCTTATTGAATGTTCTATATTACTCTGTTTTCCATTTTTAATGTCTACTTCTTTTATTTTATATTCTGTCTTTTACTTAACTCTGTTTACTATTTTACCATTCGCAGCTGCACACTCACCTTATAGGATATCTGCATTAGTAATACTTACAAATAATTGTAAGTTCTTATCACGCACTTTTTCCAACTTTAACTTTTTTAGTTACTAGCTTATAGTCAATTTTAGTTCTACTAATATTTTTTTTTGTTTTGTAATGTTTTTTTGTATGTGTGCTTCCTTAATACTCCTTTATAAATTATGTAAAATACAGCCATATAATTTAATATTCTAAGCCTGGTTATTATTTGTGCTTAGATTAGTTATTTTATTAAAAACAGAGATGGTGCTACTATATTAGTAGGTTCATTATAATAACAACTATGTCATTACATAGTATAAGACAAAGTCACTTCCCGCTGTCTGTATGTTTAGATTTTTAAAACTACGCAACGGTTTCTGATGCGGTTTTTTTCAGTAAACAGAGTGATTCCAGAGGAAGATTTATATGTATAATACATGCATAATAAGTAGAGTAACACTGATAGTTTTAGAAGTTTCTATTGTGATTTCGTAAATAAACACATTTTTGCGCTTATATTGAAAATAATTATTTATTTTATATTTAAAGGTGCAAAGCCTGGGTGGGTCGCTACTAATGTATAATCCAATTTTTTTATGTCAACATAGTTAACGTATGTAGTAAGTTACATAAAGTCAGTATGTTTAGTTATTAAGGATAAATTATTATTTTAAGGAAATTCCCATAGTACTTATGTGTAACGAATAAATTATGTGTTTGATTTAAAATGTAGAATACATTCATAAACGACCTGATCAAAAAATGTTTCCTTTGAAGTAATAAAAGAAAATATCCGATTTTTCATCGTTAAGCTTTTCGTCACAATTATTTCAAAAACATTCGTCATAATGTCGCAAAAAAGTAATATATTTATTCTGTCTCTAATTTTCAAACGAATTTAAAAAAGGAGTTCTCATAATTCTCTGTATTTATATATATTATATTAAATGATTTGATGGCGTATTAACCTTTTTCTGTTCTTTCAGGTAACACACCAAGAACACAAGCAACGCACGTGTAACGAAAGTGTATAAATAACATAAGATTTGTATAAAATGACTTCTTTCTAAAACTGTATGCTACAGTTACTGTAATATAATGTTCCTAAATAAATATTACGACTGAGATGTAAATAAAATTACTAGGTTAGGTGTAAAAAGTGAAATAAGGGCTGTTACGTACGATTTTTTATGCAAAAAAATTCCAAAAAATTTTTTTTTTTCGTAATAGCTTTTGTTGGTTAATTGTATTAATATGTTATGCTTATGCATGGATTTACCACCGTTTTTTTTTCTGATAACGAACAGCATTTTATGTAATAAATGGAATATAGTTTAGAAATAAATATTATTGCTCAAAATGTTGCAATAGGTAAATAATACACAAGATGTGTTTACAGTATCGAAACAAAATGTTTCTTTTTACTTAATAGATATGCGAAGAGATTGCTTTAAAAATTGTTCTTCCATTGCTTAAAAAATATAGCTATATGAATTTTTATTTAATAAATTCAATTATATTTCATAGTTTAAAATTACTATATTATTTTAAAAAAATGTAGAAAAAGGATTCTTATATTTACAAAAATATTGACTGAAAATAATTCAATTTAAGAAACAATGACCTTTCAAAAAAGTATAACAAAAAAAATATAATTACCTAGTTAGCCGTCATTTTATAGAGAAAAAAAAACCTGTGATAATTTTAATAGTAAACAATTAAAATATCCCTTTACGTTATTTGCGTCTCTTGATTATTATTATTTTTTTAATCATTGCGAGTGTTTTTTATATGTAATCTGTAAAAGCAGCCATTTTGTATTAAAATAGAAAAATGTATAGAAATATTTGCATGATAGTGTTTTCGTTTGCATGCGAATATTATTTGCCATTTTTTTTTATTGTTCTCAAATAAACATGTAACGAGATACGTTTTGTTTTATTGAAAACTCCTATTATTTGAAGAGAACTGTTGATTTGAAACCACTGTTTTCAGGCACGTAAACATCAACATAAATTATTAAATAATATATAACAGGTTAGTGAACTGATTGTGTTAGTACTAATTGAAATTTAATGCAAAATATTTCTACTTAAATATATTTAAAAAAAAAACATTTACTATGAATATGAAATAACTACAATTCAACTACTATATAATTATCTACGTGCTTTCTGCAGTATCGTGAAAAAGCCCACTCACACATACATCCGGGCCTGAAAGAAATATTTCTTACACACACCGCGAGATGGAACGAAATTCGCTACCGACAGCTTAAGCCTGAAGCTGTCGTTTCTCTAACGAAAATAAAACTATGACTATCTCTCGGTCGTGATTTGTTATGTCTGGAATAGATTAATTGTGTGATTTAGAATAATATTATAAAAAATAAAATCTTTAGAAAACTTTCAGATTAAAGTAATCTATACAAATAATTCGGTCATCAACCCGCCTGCCCACCGTGGTGACTATGGGCAACACACATGAGCACACGCCGTTTTTGGCACGAACTTGTGACCTATGTCCAGTAGTGGACTGTGATAGGCTGAAGTGATGATACAAATAAATAAAATTGGAGTGTCTATTTCTAATATAAAAACAACCACTTTTTACTAAATGCATATGAATGTATGCACGGTACATATACCAAAATAACATTTTTTTACAATTTTTGTCTGTCTCTCTGTCTTTTTGTTCCGGGTAATTTCTGAAACTGCTGGACCGATTTTGACAGAACATTCACTGGCAGATAGCGGATGTAATAAGAAGTAACTCAGGCTACTTCTATTTTAGAAATTTGTTTATTTTGTAACTCTGCGAACTGAACAATATTTTTTTTTAATTCCAAGCGGACGAAGTCGTGGGCACAGCTAGTTTTAAAATATAGCTAAAGACTATGTATTCAATTATTTTACCGTAACATATTCTCATTAAAAAAAAAGATTTAGTATAAGATCAGTCACATACTTACGTGTTGGTATGTTGGTTACTGATCATAAATGTTCCAAAATTTCTTCCTAAAAGAGCAGGGTCATCACACAATTTTAATCATTCAAAAATTTAAATTCACACGTTACAGCTGCAGCAAAAGCGGCTTAGTCTAGTAGTCTTCAAGGAATTTAAATATTTTAAGTAGAGAAAACATTATTTAATCTTCTAATATATAAAATTCTCGTGTCGCGGTGTTTGTAGTTAAACTCCTCCGAAACGGCTTGACCGATTCTCGTGAAATTTTGTGTGCATATTGGTAAGTATGAGAATCGAACAACATCTATTTTTCATCCCTCTAAATGTTAAGGGCAGACCTCTAATTTTTTTTCAATTTTTAGATAAATTATTTATTTTTTATTTTATTATGATTTGGCGTTGAAATGTACATACAACCCTAAATTTTCACCCTTCTACCACCAACCCCTATTTTTAAATAGCGTTTAGCGGCAATACAAAGTTTGCCGAGTCAGCTAGTCTACATATAAAAATAAAAAGTGTCTCTCTGTGATTTCAAAGTAACTGTGTTATTTCAAGTGCATATAGTTATTATTTACACTATACCAAAACACAATCAAACAATTTTTGTCGGTCTGTCTTTCTGTTTGTCCGGGTTAATCTTTGGAACGCCTGAACCAATTTTTATAGAACTTTTGCCACTAGATAGAGAAATTTGTGGAGCAACATTTAAGCTTTGTATCCCTAAATTCCCGCAAAAACGGGATTAACGCGATAACCCGTTTTACCACGTTCCAGTAGTTACTTACCAGATAGGTATGAAATAACCAGACTTCCTCTATTATAGGATTAGTGTTTTTTTTAGTATTATAGAATTACAGAATTACATTTATACAAAATACTAGCTGTGCCCGCGGCTTCGCCCGCATTGAAATCAGTTTGTCACAAAGTTTTCCCAGCAAACTTCTAGTGAAACTCTCATCAAAATCGGCTTAGCCGTTCCGTAAACCTTCCTCTTGAAGCCCTCTCTCTATTGGTGAAACCGCATGAAAATCCGTTCAGTATATTTTGAGGGAATCCCGAATGCCCGCGACTACGTTCGCGTGGTTATGAAGATATGCATTACTATTAAGATGCTTAACGCAAATTATTTTTTAATTTCAGTCACTTAAAATGCTTATCAAACCGAGTAGCTTTTTAAAAGGCACAATGTAGTATAATTTAATAGTTATTTTTATAAAACCTCTCTATACACTACATTTTTAGTTTTATTTTCAGGCTGCAGTATAAATAACCTATCGACGAACTTATAGCTGCTGTGTATGTTTCATACAAACAATCAACCCTAATTAAACCCCCTTAGCGGTGGAATATCGCGAAATTCGTTCTTAGCGGACGTCTACTAACTATAATCTACCTCCCTGCCGAATTTCATCTTTGTCCATCTTGGATGGATGGGCCCATCCAGCGGTTTTCGAGTTCTTGTGATGAGTGAGTCAGTGACCTTTCTCTTTTATATATATAAATTACGATGTATTATTTGGACACTTCCTCACCATCTATAGAGCATACATTTTAAATTTCAAGTCTCTTACCTTGATAACATAGGAATTTCATACAAACTTCCAACCCCCGTTTTATCCCCTTAAGGGTCGAGTTTCGTAAAATCCGTTCTCAGCGGATGTTTACGCCCTATAAGGAACCTACTTGCCAAATTTCAAGTTTGTAGCTGTTATAGTTTCGGATATTTCGTGATGAGTGAGTCAACCTACCATCCCCCGTTTTAACCCCAAAAGGGAGTTGATTTCTAAAGATACATTATTTGGACACGTTCTCATCAACTATAGAGCATACGTTTTAAATTTCAAGTCTCATACTTCTAAAACATAGGACATTCATACAACCTTCCAACCCCCGTTTTACCCCCTTAGGGGTCGAATTTCGTAAAATCCGTTCTTAGCGGATGTTTACGTCCTATAAGGAGCCTTCCTGTCAAATTTCAAGTTTGTAGGTATTATAGTTTCAGAGATTTCGTGATGAGTGAGTCAACCTACCATCCCCCGTTTTAACCCCAAAAGGGAATTGATTTCTAAAGATGCATTATTTGAACACCTTCTCACTATATATATCGATGGTGGAAAGGCATATTGTATTAACCGCCATTTTTGGCGATATCGAGTTATATATACCGTTGGAATCGGGAGAATGAACTCTTTCGAATGGTCCTGGTTTCAGCTCGATCTGACGACTTTTATGGTCGTTAATACACCAGTGATTTTGAAGTTTTTCATATTTTCTTGTGTTTTAACTCTATAGTAAACAGTGGATTTTGTTATTAAAACATCTCATAACTAAAAATTTTATCTTATGCTACTTTGCCTTGCTTGACTTTAACCAAATTTAAATGTTAAAACAATTTACCAAATTATAATATTATCATTTTTGTAATTGATACATTATACCCAACTTGACTTTTCTTGATCAGTAGAATTAAAACATTTTACTCCGATTTTAAATGTTAGTCATTATAAGTTAATACATTTTACTCTACTCTAAAATGCCATTGTTTCCAAGATAACATTTTACCTATCCAAAATAAGGTAACATTATGCGTTGAGTCGTTTTTCTGTTCTTTCTAGAATCTATTTTAATACAATAAAACAAAATTTACTTGTTTTTTTTTTACAAATAAAATCTGCATTTAAACTGACCATTTGTCATTGCTCAAAGATATCATAGTGAGTATTTGAATCTTCGTACCTCCGCCAATAAGGCAGACATTCTACCAGACTCAGATTTTGAAGACATTTCTAATATTGATATAGATGATAACTGAGTATTAATTACCTAAGAAGTTTCATTAAACCACTTGTTATGGTGGACTGAAAAGTTTTTTAATAGTTAGGTGTTAAGATTTTGAGTTATTTTTTGTAAATCTTTTAAAAATACTAAAAATCGTTAAGTACAAATTAAAACTGTCCAAAGAACATTTTGTAGCATGTGTGTATAATTTTTTTTATCAAGTATTAATTTAAGTTTAATAATATAATTATATGTTATATACTATGTCTGTAAACGTCAGTATGAAAGTTTAATTCAGTTTTTTAATTGTAACTTTATGATAAATATAATTTCAGTTAAACATTTATTTTTCATTTTTTTTTTGTTTTGTTTTAAAGTTTAGTTTGTGGCTTAAATGGTAGTTAAGTGTATGGTTAAGCTACTTGACCCTCTTTGTTCGAATACACTGATGTCTGTACAACTGTTTTACCAGGTTCGCATAGATATGAAAAGGTTACATAAAAGTGTTTACCTCTCTCTGGTCATGATTGGATTTGTTTTTAAGTCATTTTACGCGATAGCAATATCACATTTATTTGAATATAAAACAATTTACTTGAAAATATTAAATTATATTCTGGATATAAAACACTTTGCTTGACATTTTTTGGATGTAATATTTGGATATAGACTAATTTTACCTATCTGAGATTTTATGGTATTTTGTATTAACTCCATAAAATAATACAAATATTAGACATACGTTATTTTTTATTAAATGTATACATTTGTAATAAATTTTATTACTATTTCACAAAATTTCATAGAGATACCTCCAATACTTTAAAAGTAATAAAGTTTTTAAAACTTTAATCGTCTCTCCTGATCATTTTACTAAATGGCGGATAATACATTATGCCTTTCCATCGTCGATATATAGAGCATACATTTTAAATTTCAAGTCTCTTACTTCAAAAACATAGGACTTTCATACAAACTTGCAAGCCCCGTTTCACCCCCTTAGGGGTCAAGTTTGGTAATATCCTTTCTTAGCGGATGTCTACATCCTGTAAGGAGCCTACCTGCCAAATTTTAAGTTTGTAAGTGTTATAGTTTCGGAGATTTCGTGTGAGTGAGTGACCTTTCGCTTTTATATATATTATAGATTATAGATAAGGCTGGATAGTATGTTTGTTGAAATATTTGTTCGAATTGAAAAATTCTTTCTGTGTTGGATAGCCCTGTGCTATCTCAGCTACTGTGGAAGGCGATGTTCTATTTTTTCCCTCAAATTAACACGTTTGAAACCGTGGAGAACAGTTATTTTGTAACAAATTGAACTAACAGTACTAAAATTAATTAGTACTCTATCTATACACATTGTTTCTAAATAAACTTATATTAAACATTAAATTATTTTTAACTGAGGTAGGGCACAACAGAAATTTCCTGCTCAAAATATGGAGCAGCCCGACTGGGGTAGTACCCCGACCTTACAGAAGACCACAGCAAAATAATACTGTTTTCAAGCAGTATTGTGTTCCTGTTGGTGAGTAAGGTGACCAGAGCTCCTGGGGGGATTGGGGATTGGGTCAGCAACGCGCTTGCGATGCTTCTGGTGTTGCAGGCGTGTATAAGCTACGGTAATCGCTTGCCATCAGGTGAGCCGTACGCTTGTTTGCCGACCTAGTGACAAAAAAAAACAAACATATTCGTCTTATAAATTTACGCTCTCAAACATTCTTAGTACAACTTTTGTATTTTAATTAAACGGTTTACCGTGGTTAAATTAAGCCTGTAACATTCCACTGCTGGTCATAGGCCACTTTCTCCATGTACGATGATATTACTGTTACGTTACTGTGTTTGTCACTTCGAAACTCCCGCTATTTCGGTGACTTTCAAAATTTCAATCGCTGTAAGCTCCGCATGGATAAAAGCGTTGACCGTGATCGTAAAAGCTTACAAACTTAAAAAATTATTTTCATATTTATTTGGCAAATTTTAGTCACTTTTTAAACGGTTTTATTTAGCTCACCCCGTTTGTTTTATTTTTAAACGGTTTTATTTAGCTCACCCCGTTTGTTTTATTTATTTTTTATTGTTTATTCTTGGGTCAAATTTAGTAACTCAAATTTCACCCTCTTCCTGTCAACCGATTAATCTGAAATTTTGTATACACTTTGGATTTTGGTGACAATACAATCATGTTTATTCATTATCATTATAAATTCAAGATGGCCGCCGCTACAAAATGGCGGATAATTTATGTTTTATTAATCCCATCAATATGGGTATCAAATGAAAGGGCTCAACAAGCAGAATACAATATACTATAAAAAATTGAAATACAAGATGGCGGCCGCTTCAAAATGGCGGATAACGTAGGTTTTATCAATCCCATCAATATGGGTATCAAATGAAAGGGCTCAACAAGCAGAATACAATATACTATAAAAAATTGAAATACAAGATGGCGGCCGCTACAAAATGGCGGATAACGTAGGTTTTATCGATCCCATCAATATGGGTATCAAATGAAAGGTCTCAACAAGTAGAATACAATTTACTATGCAAAATTGAAATCTAAGCTGGCCGCCGCTACCAAATGTCTGACAACAATTTTTTATCAATCCCACCAATATGGGTATCAAATAAAAGGGCTTGACAAGAAGAATACAGTGCACTATACAACCTCAATATTTAAGATGGGCCTTGCAATAATGAAGCACTAAATGAATTAAACAGAATGCGAAATAAAAACTAAAAACTAGAAAATAAAAATAGGTAAAAAAACTTTTTAAGTTAAACGGTTTTATGTTAAACATACATTGCAATGTTTAAGATAAATGTACTAAAAACCAAAAAATAATAAAATAGATACAGTCGTGGGAATTATAAACATATGCATAGACTAGACTAAAATAAAACCGTGGGGCACGTCAATTGTCTACAAATTATCGACTTAATGTGCGATAGAAGAATCGTTTAATTCGTCGTTAAAATAGGCAGCTGGCCCGCAGACGGTGAGGAAATTACTTACTATTTTCTTGCTCATGGAAATTCCAATAGTTATACACTCCATGTAAATAAAAGAGATGTTTAAACTAGTTTATCGTTGGACATTCACACTGCTGGCTGGCAAGGAATCGTTTCACTGCTCGTAGTTTGTCTTTAATCGACAAAACATATGATAAAAGTACTACTCGCTCACCACTATGAAACCCTAAAACTCGCTTATAATCGAGCTTGCTAGCTTGTTTCCACATTCTAGCCCTACTTATCACACGTCCATCGTTGTCGGTTGAACAACTGCCTAATTATAGTGTAACATTACAAAACAAACATTTTAATCAACGATTGTAGACAATTGACGTGCCCCACGGTTTTATTTTAGTCTAGTCTATGCATATGTTTATAATTCCCACGACTGTATCTATTTTATTATTTTTTGGTTTTTAGTACATTTATCTTAAACATTGCAATGTATGTTTAACATAAAACCGTTTAACTTAAAAAGTTTTTTTACCTATTTTTATTTTCTAGTTTTTAGTTTTTATTTCGCATTCTGTTTAATTCATTTAGTGCTTCATTATTGCAAGGCCCATCTTAAATATTGAGGTTGTATAGTGCACTGTATTCTTCTTGTCAAGCCCTTTTATTTGATACCCATATTGGTGGGATTGATAAAAAATTGTTATCAGACATTTGGTAGCGGCGGCCAGCTTAGATTTCAATTTTATTTATTTATTTATTTATTTATTTATACTTTATTACACAACTCCAAAAAAAAAAAAAAACAACAAAACAACACATCAAGATAACACGTTGCGCAAAAGGCGGACTTAAGGCCGTACAGCCTTATCTACCAGTCAACCTTAAGGCGTAAAAAAAATAGTAAAAGTAAGTGTTGAGGTAGGACTATAAAACAATACAAGCAAAATAAACATACGCATATAAATACATAAATATACTTATATATATACATATATACATATTACAAACAAAATATATAAAAAAAAGAGAAAAAGAAAAAAATATGTTCAAACAAAAGTAAACACACGAAGAAATGTCATGACATGAAGTTATATTAATGTAAGCCTAAGATGAGGAGAGTAAAAAGATAAATAAGGAGGGGCTATTGACAGAGTTTTTTTAGGTACCACTTTTTAACCTGGGTTTTAAAAGAAAGTTGAGAAGGAGAGTTCCTGATGTTGACCGGTAACTCATTCCACAGTCTGATGGCATTAACTGTAAAAGAATTAGACACAAAACCAGATTTATGAGAAGGTATGCATAGAGTAAGGTTAAGAGAAGAACGAAGATCCCTAGAATGAGTGTTAGAGAGAAAATTAAATTTAGATTTTAAATAAGAAGGAGCAAAAGGGTTGGAAATTACAGAATAGAGGGTACAGAGAATTCTCAATTTTCGCCTTTCTTTAATCGGCAGCCATTGCAGTTGAGACCGGTAGGACGAAATATGGTCGTATTTGCGCAGCCCATAAATGAAGCGAATGCAAGTATTTTGCAGTCTTTGCAGCTTGATCAGGAGCTCCTCGCTTAAGTCAGGGTAGCAAGCATCGCCGTAATCAATAATAGGTAAAAGAAAACAATTTACTAAATCAATCTTGGCCTTCACGGGAAGAAAATTTTTAAAGCGCAAGATAGAATGAAAGAATGCATAAAACCTGCGAGATATCTCACGAACCTGATCCGCCCAACTGAGAGAGCAATCCAAAGTCACACCCAAATCCTTAACCTTACAGGAAAACGGGATAACCACGTTATTGAAAAAGAGAGGTGATGTAGGTTGTTGAATTTTTGATAGTTGACGAGAACTCCCAACAATCATAGCCTGACACTTAGAGGGATTGACATTAATTCCAAAATTTTTGGTCCAGACCGAGATACGCGAAAGATCATCATTAAGCTTAGCAATGGTATCATCAAGACGGTCGATGCTAGTTTGTGCATAAAGCTGCAAGTCATCAGCGTAAAGGTGGTACTGACAGGAAAGTATAGAAGTAATAGAATTAATGAATAGTGAGAATAGTAGTGGGGAGAGAATTCCACCCTGAGGAACGCCCGCAGCAACGTCGCACCAATCAGAACGCTTAGAGCCAATGCATATCGCTTGCTTGCGTCCCCAAAGATATGAAGAAAACCACTGAAGAGCAACGTCAGAGATGTTAATTCGAGATATTAGAGCGAGTAACAAATCGTGATCCACCGCGTTAAAAGCGTTACTAAAATCTATAAGTGTTAGAATTGTCACGTATTTGTTCTCCATCCCCTCTCTTATATCCTCGGTCACTTTAATCAGAGCAGTAGTAGTGCTGTGGCCTACACGAAATCCGGATTGAAAATGATCCAATAAGTTGCAAGATAAAAGATATTCAGACAGCTGGCTGTGGACGATAGATTCGAGAATTTTGGAGAGAAACGGGAGAACAGAAATAGGACGGTAATGATTCGGAAGGGATGCGTTAGAAATTTTTGGTAATGGGAGAACCAGAGCCCGCCGCCACAAATCCGGAAAGGTAGCTGAAGTTAGAGAAAAGTTGACAATGTGAGTAACAGCAGGTAGTATAGATTCCAAAATATGAATAATCATTGTGCGACCAATTTCATCACAACCTAGAGCCTTGGATTTAAGTGACAACACACGTTTGCGTACATCGGCATCACTTACTTGTGAGAAACTAAATGTGGACTTTTTATATTTCGGCAGACTTAGGATCGTAGATAAAGTGTCATGTTTGGTGTTATCATCAAAAACATGAGAAGTATTAAAGTGGCGGCTTAGGTCATCAATATCTACGGAAATGTTGTTATTAGAGTTAGTGTCTTTGCCTATACCTAAAGATTTAAGAAATTTTAAAGTGTCTGTAGTTGAGGAGTTACATATTTTATCCGAAATAAATCGGCGCTTGTGATTCCTGCACATTTGGTTACACCTATTCCTAGCAGCTTTGTAGATTGACCAATTGATTTCCGATCGATACAGCTTAAATTTTCGAAATGCACTGTCCCTCTTGGCCATGGCTTTTCGTATATCCAAATTAATCCAGGGGGCTGTCCCGTTCCTCCTTATTTTTACTTTACGTAAAGGTGCGTGCTTGTTATAAAGGTAAGTGATATTGGAACAAAGAAAATTGACCTTAGCATCAATAGTCTGCATCTCGTAAACACAAGCCCAGGGAATGGAAGACGCATCAGTAGATAATTTTTCAATATCAAGGATGCCAAAATTCCTTAGAAATAAAGTAGGAGGCTTAG
Source organism: Melitaea cinxia (assembly GCF_905220565.1). Lineage (NCBI taxonomy): Eukaryota > Metazoa > Arthropoda > Insecta > Lepidoptera > Nymphalidae > Melitaea > Melitaea cinxia. The sequence goes on along the minus strand of NC_059421.1, from coordinate 5,568,107 downwards.
GCTTTGGGGTTTTAAGATTATAAGAGACGTAAATTAAATCGTGATGAGAGAAAGCGGGGGCTGGGTATTGGCCAAATCTGGAAACACGTTTAATATCTGAACAAATGACAAGGTCTAAAAGAGAATCAGAAGTTTTTGTAAAGTGTGTAGGTAAAAGTGGCAGAAATTCCAAGTTAACTGAATCAACAATTGCACGAAGTTTGGATGATCTATGATCATTTCTGAGTAAGCAGGTATTAAAGTCTCCCATTATCACAAGTTCTTTGTAATCAGACAAAACACGCTCGAAAACGTCCTCCAAAGGCGAAAAGTAATCAATCGTTGGAGGACAATAGATCACTCCAAGAGCTATTTTACGCCCTAAATTTATCTCCAAAAAAATATATTCTATAGAAGCGTTATGAGTTGGAGAAGATTGGCATATAAGTTTAAAGGATAGATGACTTTTAATATATATAGCTACACCACCACCTCTTCTGCCAATACGATCGTTTCTTACTAATATGAAGCCAGGAATAGGAAAATAAGAAGAAGAAAGTGAAGGTTTTAACCAAGACTCAGAGATAAGAATAGCGTGCAAAGTATCAAGAGAGAACTCAGTAAGCAGGTCTTTGTAGTGACTAGGTATGCTTTGAGCATTTATATGACATATATTAAAATTTTTTGCAAAACCCTCGAACGCATTGCTTAAAACATCGCCAAGCGAAAAACAATTGTTGCTTAAATTTAAACACAACGAAGGCTCATTGAGAGAATCGGCGGAGTAAAAAGAATCATCGCTGGATGTCATGTGTGTGTTTGCAAGTTACTAAATAGTTCAAAAGACAAATTAAATTTAGAAAGATACAAAAAAATAAATAAATAATGGGAGTATATGTATCTATAAATATAATAAAATAATAGTAAAATATAATAATAACTAACAGTAATAATTATGAAGTTAAAAGAAAAATGATAATAGCATATGATAAAAAAATATATATGTAAATAATGAAGCATTATTTTACTGCACAAACTGCCGGCACTGATAGAAAAAAAAAAAAAAAAATGTGAGAAGAGAGTACACTACACACAATAAAAAGTGAAAATAGTAAATAATGAATCCATTCAGTGCATAATTAATATTTATGCAAGGTATGTTAAGATCAAAAAAAAAAAAAAAATAAACTAAAAAACAATAAGATTAAAAAAAAAAAAAACCAAGAAACAATAAGCTAAATTAATCAAATGACTCAAAATAAAAGAGTCCAAGGCTATATTTTTGTCTTTGACAGATGTCAACTATGTCAGTATTACTTGTAAAGTGTAAACAAAACACATTACGTAGCGATAAATATTAAATTAAAAAAATTGTTAAAAACAAAATATACAAGAAAATAAAACATAGTTACAACCCAAACAATAAATTGGATTTGAACAAAACATACCAAGTAGTTTATAGTAAGAAATTTAAATATTATCATGTATATAATGTACAAAGTGCAAAATCAAGTCAAAGATTTTAAAAGCAAAAGCATGAGACATAAATGGATATTAACATATACAAACTAGTTACAGACAGACAGGACAGCGACAATACAAAAAGCAAAAAAATAAATAACTACAAGAATTAAGCTAACATACGAGTATTAACAGTTTTTTTGCTACTTGTTTAAACATTATCATGTATGTAGTGTACAAGGCGCAAAATCACATCATATGTTTCAAAAGCATAAGCATGAGGCATAAATAGACATTAACATATACAAACTAGTTACAAACAGGCAGGACAACACAATACAAAAGCGAAAGAAAAGAAAAAAAAAAAAAAAAAAAACAAAAAAGAGATGAGCTAACATATTAACAGGTTATTTTTTTTCCCTGCTACTTGATTAAATATTCTCATGTATGTAATGTAAAAAAGTGCAAAATCACATCATATATTACAAAAGCAAAAGCATGAGACATAAATGGACATTAACATATACAAACTAGTTCTACAAATGGGCAGTACAGTAACAACACAAAAGCAAAAAAAAAAAAAAAGAGTAAAAAGAAGTGAACTAACATATTACAGTTTTTTTGCTGCATTCCTACGGGTACCGATCATATGTGAGGAGGGACTCACCCTCTTAGAGCGCTCTGGAACGTTGTTAACCGAACCCTTCTGAAGCGAACCATTGTTCGACGGCAATTCGACAACAGGAACATCAGAGGGAGAAGAGTCTGTATTCTTAGGGAACTGTTCAATTAACTCTTCTAAGAACTTCTTGTCTGTCAAGCGTTTCCGGTCATTGTTAGGGAGCTTTACATATACTATGCCATTGCTAGTCCAGGAATTTGAAATGCCAAAGTGTTTCCTGGCCATCAGGAAGATGGCTTGACGAGACTTAGTCAAGAACTCGCTTACTGACACTGGTGATGATTTAAGCTTTTTTTATTGCTCCAAATTAATGACCTTACATTGAGATCATTAAAGCGAACCAATACAGGCCGTATTTTATTGTCAGATTTCACCCCAATACGCTGACAGTATTGAATTGTAGTTGAGTGAACATTCGAAAGACCCATTGTATCCTGCAACGTGTTGGTTATGATGGACACAAGAGATTCATCATCTGACTCTTTAACTCCATAAAAAAGTAGAGCGTTCCCCCTGGTACGGTTATCAATGTCATCAATTTGAGTAGCCAGATTCATTGTAAGAGATTTGAGTAAGCCTAGGATGTTAAAGACTGACTTTTTAAACTCCTTAAATTCGCTCTCCAACCTGTCAATGCTTGATGCTGAAGAATGTCTGTCTGGTGACCTCCTCAACTGACTCTCAAATTCAGACATCCGTTGTCCAAGAGAGTCAGCAATGCTTTTGTGAACCTCAAGGATGTCTTCAAATCTTGTCATTTTGGTGCACTAGTATGCAATACAGGAAAAACAGATCACACAGAAGATATAAGATGAGTGATGAGTGCGGTGCCAACAGTTGTGCAGATTAGGCCAAATTAGTGCATAAGCACTGCAACCTTCATTTACTTCACTAATTTATTTGTATACAATAAAGGAAATTACAGGTTTTAATCACTTATTAAATTAATTACTGTATATTTTTTTAAATAAAAACTGAGGAGAAACATAAAAGACGTGTTGACTTTTTCACACCTACCCGCCAAAAAAAATTTTGCATAGTAAATTGTATTCTACTTGTTGAGACCTTTCATTTGATACCCATGTTGATGGGATTGATAAAACCTAAGTTATCCGCCATTTTGTAGAGGCCGCCATCTTGGATTTTAATTTTATATAGTACATTGATTATACAGGCCAAGACAGTGGCCCGCGAAAAATTAGTGTGGATGCCATGAGGACCGGCTTCTTTAAAGGGGACATAACAAATTACTATGGATGCCTAATAGCATCAGAAAGGCACGAAATCATAGTATATGAAGACAGGGGGGAAGATCTGAATTTCCTGAAAGCAGAAATTAAGCCATCGTCCCCAGTTGAGGGGCCGGTTCTCAGTGAGCCACCACTGAGTGAATCCGAACGCCTACAACTGAAAATAGCAGCACAGAGATCACACACCACTTCCATGACCAATAACAGTGAGCGGACTTCCGATACCCGCTTGGTGGCACTGCAGAATTCCATCCACAGATTGGTCTCTCCAATAAAGACGACGTTTAATTCGTCTCGCCGCGCGCCTCGACCTTCAACATCGACGGACCGACAGGCTATGGCTCTAAGGGAGTTTCTGAGGGCTGACCATCTAGGAAAACCGGTTAAGCCGAAAACTCACCGAACTAGGGCCGATAAGGGACAAGTAACCCCGCCCAGGCTAAGACCGGCATCGAACCCGCTAGACCATGCTGTAAACGCAATGGTTGAATTCCTAGCCATAGTAAAAGCCAATCGAGAAGTCAACTTGGCCACATGCAAAAAGATCTTGGAGGCCCATCAGCGAGGCAGCGAAGGTCTGCTAATGGTGGTGCTCGATGAGGCAGAGGCAGCCATATATAATAACGACACGTCCCAGGTTATCAAAGGACACATGTCAGGAAAATATATGGTAGCCTATAGCGGCACGGGTGGTTTTGTGGGCACGGCCGAGGCTGCGGGGCGGGAAAACACGTCACCAAAATTTTTAACACCTCCGAGGGACCCGGTTTTGGTGGTTGCCAAGTGCACGAGAGTAATGCTGGATGACAGGATGCTTGAGATGGCAAAATCCATTTCAGTTGATCTTGATGTCGACGCGGGCCTCGTGGGCTGGCAATTGCCAAAGCTGGAGTGGATAAACGGGGTACCTGGGTGCGGAAAAACGACACACATAGTTAGGAACTTCGATGAGAATGTGGAAATAGTAGTTACCACGACGGTCGAAGCTGCCAAAGATCTTAAAGAGAAACTAGCCCGCCGCTTTGGTGACAAAATCAGGTCTAGGGTACGTACTATGGCCTCCATTTTAACAAATGGATTCAAAAGGGGCACGAAATGTAACCGTTTAACGGTGGACGAAGCCCTTATGAACCATTTTGGAGCTATAGTAATGGCGGCTCGGCTTTCGGGGGCAAGCGAAGTTGTTCTCATCGGAGATGTCAACCAGTTGCGTTATATAGACAGAGAAAATCTGTTCGAAATAAGGTACTGTAGACCTTACCTGACAATCAACATCTCACGTGAGTTGTCCTGCACATACCGGAGTCCCATGGACGTTGTATATGCCATCTGCGAGGTATATATAAACATGTACTCGGCAAATCCCACCATCCACTCCCTCAGAATGAATGGATACACTGGCGCGCCAATACCAAAACTTCAAAAGGCCACCCTATACTTGGTCTATACGCAGGAAGAGAAAAAATTCCTGATGGACCAGGGATACGGTGCTGGAGAGGGATCGCGCGTCATGACCATTCATGAAGCACAAGGGCAAACCTACAGCGAGGTCATCATCGTCCAGACAAAGACCGAGAGGCTACAAATCCACGATAGTGTGCCTCATGCGGTAGTAGCGTTAACAAGACACACTAACACCTGTGTCTACTACACTGACGACGGTGATGACGCAATCGGCAGGTTCGTTAGCCGAGCGCTGGGTGCCTCGACAAAAACAATCTTGGAGCACAACCTGAAAAGAACCATCCACAAGCGGGATATGTCGTTGGCAAGGGCTCTGCTCAAGATGCTGGGATCAGGCGTGGCTCACGATATAGTAATAAGAAAGTAGATATATAAATATATAAATTCTTATATCCTTTTGGTTTATCAAATAGTTACAAATAGCAGTTATTTTGCATGTTGATATATTTATTTAAATTTTAGTTAAGCTAAGTTTGATTATTAATATTATCTCAACTTTACACTTTATTAAATTATGAAATTTAAGTAAATAACAGAAATAGATAACTTATACATAGATAAACAAATAATAACTATATAAAAAATAATATATATATAAGAAAAAAAAAAAAAAAAAATCCTTACTAACAGTAACATAGGTTAAGTGTACATTGTAAGTAGAACATAAGTGTACATATATGGTAACTAGGAAATAAGTGTACATATATGATAACTAGGCAAATAAGTGTAAATATAGACATAGATAAGAAAAATAATAATGTTAGAATTTAGAAAGCAATTATGTGTATACTTCTGCATAAACAGTATTTAGTAAGGAAAAAAAAAAAAAAAAAAAAAAAAAAAAAAACCGTCGGCGTCGGACCACGTCCTAGTTTTACTAGGCAGTCACAGGACTGTCGATCTGTAGTATAATAAGTAGAAAAATCGCCTGTAGTATTATAATGCATGCATGATAAACAAAGGCACGGGCATTTTGAGCCCGTGGATCAAAATTTATAAATAAAAAAAAAAAAAAAAAAAAAAAAAAAAAACCATCCAGCGGTTTTTGAGTTCTCGTGATGAGTGAGTTAGTGACCTTTCTCTTTTATATTTATAGATTACGATGCATTATTTGGACACCTCCTCACCATCTATAGAGCATATATTTTAAATTTCAAGTCTCTTACTTCAAAATCATAGGACGTTCATACAAACTTGCAACCCCCATTTCACCCCCTTAGGGGTCGAGTTTCGTAAAATCCGTTCTTAGCGGATGCCTACGTCTTATAAGGAGCCTACCTGCCAAATTTCAAGTTTGTAGGTGTTATAGTTTCGGAGATTTCGTGATGAATGACCTTTCGCGTTTATATATATTATAGATTTATAAGAAAATTGTTAAATAAAACTAATTAAATATTGGCTTATCGATTCTTAATGGTCTCATTATATATCTATGAGATAAAATATAGCTATGAGAACATAATTTTCGTTTTGTGATCAAAGTAGTCTGATTGAAACCATAAAAATTAAATATTTTAAACTACAGGTGTGGCCGTCGTAAAAAATATATTAAAATAAAATTAAGTCAAGAATATCTGTCGTAATAATTTCAATACTTCAAAAGGGAAAAATAAAAATAATCATAACATTTTTATACGTGGATGTAGATCTGTAATGTATAATAAAAACTCATTCCGATTCTATGTCTGACAGCTTAATGATTAAGACATCAAGATATAATATCGTTTTTCTCGGATTCATTTTTAAGTGTCTTACGTCTGTAGGTGCCTTAATGATCGCAAAAATAACAACATTTATTTTCAAGTTTCATTTCAAATGATTCTGATAAAAAAAAAAATAATAACAAAGTCATGAGAGATTTTTAATAAATCGTTACTTGTAGTCTAATATTGTTTACACCTAGCCGCGCTTAGGTAAATGGGGTAAATATAATAGGTCTGAGAAAATTGAGTTCCAGGTTTTTTGATTTGTTTCAAGTATATTTTTTAAGGCAGTTCAAATTTATTATAACCGTAGATAATAAACTGAATAATTGTAATAATTGTAAAACGGATCCAAATTAAAATATGCATATGTATTTATAATTCACAACTTAAGAACTAAATATTTACCGGTAGTTAGTTATGGTACAACTAATGTCTACGTGGAATAGTGCCAAGAATGCTGACAGTTTTTCTCCATTGAATCCGGCATAGGGAATGCCGATTATCTAGGCAAAAAATGGACCAGCCCTCTTGTCGCCAGTGAAAATTTTTGAGAGAATTTTTCTAGCGATGCTACCCCAAGGTCCAAGTAGTACAAACGGCAAAAAGATGTAATTTGGAATTAGTGATGAATTTTTGTGCCGTCAGTATTTCTGTCGTTGCCGCATTTTCCGCTGCGGCTCCAAAAAAAAAAAAAAAACAAAAACAATAATATATAATATAAATTAATAATTCATATTTATACAAGCAATTAAAACTTAATGTAAATTGGGTTTAAAATTATTAATGAATTACTAGATACAAATGACATTGCGCATTCATTGTACGCTATTATATTTACAAACAGGTGAATAGCCTAGCAACATAAATTAAGACATAGAAAATATATTTGACAATAATAAAACTCAAAATATTGAGTATTATTATTTTTAGTTCACATAGTTTTTTTTTTTAATTTTTATTTCATATTTAACATTAGTAACAAAAAATTAATCACTCACAACAATATTTAAAGAAATTTATAAAACGTATATATATTCCTTAGAAGGCGATCAATAAAGACTGATATCTGCTTCATAATAAAGAATAATAAACTCATTATTATCGTGCGAAATCGCTTCAGAATTACGACCTTTATTTCTAAGATGGTAAGAAAGATTAGCACATGAATACTTCGTTACAAACGGGAGCCAGTCAATCCACATTGTTGAGTGCAGACAGAAAACCGCGACCATGTCTTGCGGTGAAGACCCGCTATATTTAAAACAGAGAAATGCCCCAGGTTTTAATGACAAGGAATGCAATATACAGATAGCAAATTTTTCATATTTAATTAATATTTTAGTATTTTTTAATAAATTATTATTATTTATTATTACTGTTGGGCTTAATGGCTTTCAGTTGTGTCAGGATGTACTGTCGATTTCGCCAATGTCACTTGATTAATTTTAATGATTGTCGTAATAAAACAAGTCATTAGACATCTTTGCAGATAACTTAGCTGTATTTAAAAAGAAACTATTAAAGTCATTTGATTCCTCAAATCAAAAGTTATGTAGCACTAATATTAACTTATCTTAATTTATAATAGTAATAGTTATGTATTTAGTTCTTTATTTTGTATGTATTTTTTTTTAATTTAAATCCTATATGTTTAAAATCTTTTGATGCTGATGACTCAATTGTCTAAAGCGCATGCTGTAACTACCTTTAAGAGGAATTATATGTATATACTTAATACCTTTGCATATATCTAATTGTAAATTTTTTAAACATGCAATTCTGTTGGTGGTTCTAATGAAATAAATAAATAAATAAATAAGTAATATTTAATGTAATTATTGTGTACAGTCACTGCTTCATTTTTATCTCTATCAAGTTAGGATTTTGCAGTGTCTTGCTCAAAATTTGGAGCAGCCTAACTGGGAAAGGACTTTAAACTTGAAGAAGACTGCAGCCAAATAATACTGCTCCCAGTAGTGTCGTATTCCTGTAATGAGTCGGGTAACCAGAGCTTGCCTCTGGACGTGTGGTCATCATCACTTCAGCCTATCGCACTCCACTGCTGGACAAAGGCCTCCACAAATTCATACCAAAAAAGGCGTGAACTCATGTGTTTTGCCCATAGTCACCAAGCTGGGCACGCGGGTTGGTGACCGCAGGGCTGGCTTTGTCGCACCGATGACGCTGCTGCCCGTCTTAAGCCTATGTATTTCAAAGTCAGCAGTTGGATGGTTTTTAAGTTCCAAGATGTTAGTGGAACTGTGTTACCCTTGTGTTATCCCTGTTTGTGTAGTACAAACATTCAAAAATACAAATGTTTCTTCATTCTGATAGTAGTAAAGATAGACTGAAATACTTAATGAACTAAAATCTTATGGTAATATTTGTGAAATGCCAATCCATTCACTATCGAAATCCTCACGTTCTTATTGTGTGTATAAGGAGAAACAAGAAATGTTTAATTAATTTACCGTAGCTGTTATGGATAATGATCCTATTTAGTGAAGGTGTATACATACATTAATATTATAGTAAGGCTATTAGCTCTAGGAATATTTCTAACAGAAGTCAGATTGGCACAGTTTTTATTGGTCTAGATCCAAACCTAAGTCGATCTTCTCTGAGCTGATAATAGAATGAAACATATTTTATAATAAACTAGCTACCCGGACTTCGTTCTGGCAAAAGTTGACTGTAATTTTTTTTTAATTTTTTTAGTATTAAAACCTTCGTGGGTCTTAAGGAATATACAATAAAATAAATTAGCCGAATTAAATAATATATTAAAAATGGGCTGCCTAAAAAACTCGGTGAAGATCGCCTTAGGTTCAGATCTTCTACTAACAATACTAGCTGCTGGGCTAGCTGTCAAAGGTTCGATTCTCGCTCATAACAAATTTTTGTATCAGCCATCCAAATGCTTAGAGAGAGTTTGTAAATATATTTTGCGTGATTTCGGACGCCGCCAAAGATTTTTTATCTTATTACGTTTACGCTTCAACCTGTTTAATCCCACTGCTGAGTGTAGACCTCCTTCCCCATGTAGGAGAAGGATCAAAGCTTAATCCACCACGCTGCTCTAATGCGGGTTGGCTGATAGATTCCCTACTATGAGTAACGATCGCTATCAGGTGTACATGGTAACAACCGGGAGCTAAAGCTTATCGTGCTTACCGAGGCACAGTGGAGAGACCCCTAAGACTAAGAACCAGACTGGAAATAAATACTTATATAAACACAAATTACACTAGATTAGTACTAGATCGTATAATACAAAAAAAAAACCAAAATATTCCATTTGAATAAATTATCCCAATAAATAATTAAGGAAAAATTCCAGTTGAAAAAATGTTTCTCTACTTAATAATAAAAGATGGACGCCCTTCGACAAATATTTGTATGAGACCCTTTTATGACGGTAATACGGTATTATTTCACCAACCAACAACGTCCTAAGGATACAGGAGTTATTTGGAATACCCGTCTCACTTTGCTCGTGTAGTCTTTGATGCAAATATATGGAAAAAAAATCAGTATGATTGTAGCATTACATGACAATGAAAGAAAGTTGGGTTGCAGAGTGCCGTTATATTTGACGCGAATTCGAGAAGGCAATAATGATAGTGAACTACGAAAGGTCGATGTGACGTAAATATTTTCTGTATTACTTGGTTATTAATATCTGATACTATTTCTGAATATACCTGTTCTGTACGAAAATTTTGTGGCACATCAAAAGTACACGCAGTGTGTCATAAACTGTAGAAAAATATTGACGTGTCATAAACGTAACGTCGACGTAAAAGTTAGTACTATATAGTACAAAGTTATAAAGTCAGATGCGGCTATATATGAGCGAATCGTTTAATTTCGTATATAAATTATCCTGAAATTACCATACGTGGTCCACTACTGCTTTTATTATAGTAACTGCGGAATTTCTTGCCGATTTTTCCTTCAAAATTCCGAACCATTTTATTAACCGTAATTAATTTATCAAAAACGAATATAATTTTAATTGATAAAATGACGATTTTAAGGTATTTTTGAAGTCTACTTGAATAAAGTAAATTCTGTTTTGTTATTGATTTATGTTTAGCTACTGGGCGAAAGGTTTTCTCTTGTTAAGGGTAAAAATGGAGCTTAATTCTCTCACTGCTCAACGTCATTGACTATTACAAGGAGGCATAAATATATCATTAGCCAAGTTTTTACTTATCGGAGTTTCAAAGTAAGATAATAATTTAAGGGTAATTTAAAGGTAACAAAGATGAGTAGTTTTGATTAAATTAATTGTAATTATACGTAACTCATATTGGAAGACTCCTAAGTAAATGTGGGGTTTCGGGAACACATACGATAAACACGTCCAAGCTATAAACATGTGCATGTTATACAAACATTTGAAAACGGGGTACCGAATAGCAACCGCTAGTAGCAACCAGCTGTGGTTGACTGTTGTTGTGACTGGTTATGTAGACAAACATTTGTCTGAATTAGTAACATCACGATCTACTGTATAAACATTTTCTCTCTAACTAAACGTTATAACCACGTTTCATTTAGCTTTTCCATCCACTTATAAAATTAATATCTTGACAGACACTGACGTAACGGCCACATACAAAACGGATACAGAATTTTGTCGTTCGTCATCAGAGATAATTATGAGAAAATATGATATAAAAAATTATAGATCTATCGTAATTTTTACACTACATACGAAATAAATATTTAAAAATTTGATTGATGGTTGATTTGATGAATCTTACTCCATAATTTCTAATTTTTATAACAAAAACTATAATTACCTATTTAACACGTGCGTTTTAATTTGTAATCTATACAATTTTGAAAAGCTGAAGATTTTGTTTTTTTTTTTTTTTTGGTCGCGCTAATCTCATGAGCTGCTTACTGATTCCAATTGATAAATTATGTTTATGTCTTATTTTTGTGTTCTTTTTACCGAGGAAGGAGTAGGAGGATACGTTACACAGTATTTTAGTACTTTTTTTCCGCGGGACACATCTATTTAACGTATAAGATCGTATTAAAATAATATTGTGCTAAGAGCGAAACTTATATGTAATTTAGTATATATAAGAGGATTAACACATATATCTTTTAAGTGCTGGGTTTCGGATATTCGATACTCACGCGAAGATAAACACATTGAAACTTTGAAGTGACGTTGCCCGCAGGATTAGAGATCTTGTATAACTTGATGATCAAAATTATCCTATTCTATTAAATTGGTGCTGACAAATATTTTAGAAAAATATTTTAACTTATCAAACTAAACTTAACCAACCTAGTACTATTTCACTGTTGGACAAAAGCTGGTGAGGCTGATTTCCCTTCCACGAATAATGACCGCTAATCATATTTTTAACAAAATGGAAAACGGTCTTTGAAATGAGTTTTTATGAAGGTGTGACTTCATTAGATTGTTTATACCTCAAAGTATTTCCGTTGAATAGCCAATAGTTTTTGAGACGAAAGCTTTAAATCATCTCTTTTTTTTATTTGTTTGAAATTTTCAACTCTAACTTTAACAGCAGAGTGGTCTTAGAGTTAGCACCATAACGCTTATGAATGGTACGAATGGAATGAACCGGACGAACGGAACAAACGAAATTGAAGAGATGAACGAGATGAATGAAATGCATGCAATGAATGAAATGAAAATATTTATTTCGCCATAAGGTGACACACATTTAACGAACGTCAAAAAATTATATTTACAAAAAAAACAAAAAAAAAATGAGCTCAACACCAATCAATCAATCAATATATATAACTAAAAACTAGGTAAGGCAACACACATGAGTTCATGCCATTTGTTGGCGCGAACTTGTGGAGGCCTATGTCCAACAGTGGACTGCGATAGGCTGAAGTGATGAAACACTAGGTTCATTACAAACTGAAATAATGTATCTCATCACTTCAGCCTATTGCAGACACTGCTGGACATAGGCCTCCCTAAGTTCCAAACATTATGGCGCGAACTCATGTGTTTGTACTAACGGTAATGGTACTAAACTCCGTGGTACTAAAGGTAATGTACCAAGTGAAAGCCATTAAACTAAAAACAGGATTGAAAGTTGAAGTTTTTATTATTATTTCATTAAAAACATTATGACGTATGCACTGTCTATTATCCATTGTCTCCTCTCTCTATTGATTCTTGACGCACGTCAGCTCTATTGGAACCCACTTGCTCGCAGCAGTAGGGAATTATAGGAACATTTTACTGTTTCCAATTTATCAAATATCTACACATATAATAACTTATCATGATGTCCTGTCTGTGCGTGAGATTTAAAAAAAAATAGCGTAAACAATAACATAATACTATATAATTATGTGAACCGTTAATAACTCGTTGCTGCTAAGCACTTTTTTCTTAACAGGTTTGATAATTAAATATTTACTTGCCATACCACTCAAATTCAAACACTGATGTTTACGTCAAATATATAATGTCATTTAAGTACACTTTTAAATTCAGTTAATTTAATAAAAAGAAGAAATTTCTCCATTTAATTCTTTCTAATCATATTTTTGTACATACGATAGGCGATATCTGTGTCCTTTCGAAATGACTTGTATAATTATTTGTTCACAAATTCTAAAATATTATTAAAATATTTATTATTAAGCAGCGGATTATTTAAGTCAGTAATGATAAATTTACAATATAATGAATCGACTTCAAAAAAACATTATTAGGAATAAATCAACATTCCAGTATTGAATCGTTAGATCTCATGAGATCAGCTGGTCAGTTTTCGGGTATAATTGACATGAGAGCCTCTCACTTCTTTTTTGTAATAATAATTAAAAATATTGACACAATTAAAATTAGCGTACAAAGTGTTATAAAATGAATTTTAACTATCGAGACCTGATATTCTTATAATACAGATTTACAACAATCCATATTTATTCCTAAAACTATCTATACATCTATGAAAGCGAAGTAACATGCATACATTTGTATCACAAGGCTGTTCACGCAATCCAAGTGGCATGCCTTGGTCATTATTTGACGCAGTAGTGTTATATGATGTTATGGTAGACACGCCTTAGTACACAATGGACATATTAATTTGTCACACCGTACTTAATTGTAACGGTATGGTGCAGGAGTGCGCTAAGGATATTGTATTATTATTATTTTTTTTAATTTTTGGTTTACGATTATCTTAAAATAAAAAATAACGGAAAGGTAAGTTTGAATTAAAAGAATTGACTATTTGTTGAATTGAATAACTCCTCTCACTCTCTTCAGCGTATTACAGTCCATTGCTGGATATATAGACCTCCACAAACTTGTGGCAAACGTCCTGGTTCACCGTAACCCTTATCCAGCCTACATATATATATAACAGTCAGTTCTGGACTCACCAACAAATTAGATATACTAAGCTTTAGTTCGTAGCTTGAAGCATGCCTGAATGTTTGAAAATTAAAATGAGAATAAAAAAGGCACAGGCACTTAAGAGCCCATGGGTATTTAAAAAAAAACCTTATCCGGCCTTCACTACAAGTCTTACTTACACGTCGGACTAGTGGTTGACGCTGCTTTTGCTAACACGCAGTCTCACCAGGATGTCTACTCCAGCGGCCATCGGTCCTGCGACACAGGTGACCAGCCCACTACCACTTTAACTTGCTAATTCTGTTGTCTAGTGTCTAATTCTGTGTGACTAAACTAACCTATAAAGAACAATAACTAAAAGAAAAAAGTAAGAATATTCATTGAATATCAATATATTAAGTGTATAGGAAACTGATTGACTTTATTTGAAATAATACAAATAAATTTTGTTTTCTAAATCAAAACTTGCATGATACCTATACTACACAAACCTGATAATCGAAGGTTTAGAAAAATAACTCCACTCGCATTCAGCCTGTAACATCCCAATATCAGGCATAGGCCTTATTATCCGTGTAGGAGAAGGATTGGAGCTTAATCCACTACGCTGCTCCACTATGGGTTGACAGATGTGTTACCTACTGTGAGTAACGACTGCTATTCGGTAATTATAATAACAACTGATGTCGACAGCTTAATGCACTCTCTGATGTACGGTGGGAAGATCCACAAGGACAGACATCCAAACCGGAAAGAAATATTTGAACAAATACAAATATCGATCCCGAGCGGGAATCGAACTCGGATCGGAACTCGAACTATAGCAAAAACGCGGTTTTTAATAACCCTTCTCGGTGGTACATAAATGAACAATTATTTGAAATGAGTATATTTTTTGATATATAAATCTAGATTAATCCCTCAATATTTTTGATTATAATTTTTTTAAAACATCCAAATAATTATTTTACTTTATTGTACACGTATAGGTACTGTGTGTAGTAAATTATGCGAAATTAACTTACCACTGAGAATCTGGTGCAACGATATTAAGCCCAAAATTCTACCCTAGTTAACCAGTAAATAAATTTTATAAGAAAGGTTTAAGTTATAACCCGACCTTGGACAGCACTGAACGGTACGCAAAGTCACAATTGAAGTTTTTTTTTAATGCGTTCAACTCTTTGCAATATGTAATTTGTATGAGGGATTCCATATCACTGAGGCATATTCTAGACAACTGCGAAACAAGGCGTTGCAAACAGTTATTAGGGTTGTTGATTTTTAAAATCGATATTATTAGCATTATAAATACATTACATATAAATCGTACTACTTTTTATTACCACTTATTGTTACATGCAAAACTGAAACAACACAGATTAACATAAATACATTAAACCATTAATATATTTTTTTTATATTTTCATAACAGCAGTCTTGCATGATGTCCTCTACGCCGGTATGTTAATTGGAGTGACGCACGGACTTCATTTCCTTGTAAATTATTTATGTTATGTGTTTTATCCGAAAGTAAATTTATTACTTATGAAAATTTTAATTTTTGTTTAAGGTTTGCGAATCTATTAAATATGTATGCAACATTGATTATCATGTTTGATGGATAATATTGCTATTTTATTTTTATAATAGCCAGCAAACAAGTTGAAGTACATTACACTTTTGCTAGGTTGAAAATGGCACTAGGTACCAAAATTATATGTGGCACTTTTGTTCTTTTTATCTTCAACTAATTTTGGACATTTTCATTTATGGCACTTAGAAAATAATCAAATTTATAAATATATAAAATTTCATATATAATTATATTCTTCTATACTAAGTATCATAATTATACATGACAGATTTTTAACCGACTTCCAAAAAAGGAGGTTCTCAATTCGACTGTATTTTTTTTTTTTTAAATGTATGTTATACATCAGAACTTTTGATCGGGTGGACCGATTTCGACAAATTTTGTTTTAATCGAAAGGTTATGTGTGTCAATTCGTCCCATTTAAATTTATTTGAGATCTAACAACTACTTTTCGAGTTATATCTAATAATGCGTTTTTACTTGACGCTTTTTTCGTCGACCTACGTTGTATTATACCGCATAACTTCCTACTGGGTGTACCGATTTTGATAATTCTTTGTTTGTTGGAAAGAGAATATCCCTGGTTTGGTACCATGATAAGGAAACCAGGATCTGATGATGGTCATCATTACATTACAGCCTATACAGTCCACTGCTGGACATAGGCCTCCACAAGTTTACGCCAAAAATAACGTGAACTCATGTGTTTTGCCCATAGTCATCACGCTGGGCAGGCGGGTTGGTGACCGCAGTACTGGCTTTGTCGCACCGAAGACGCTGCTGCCCGTCTTCGGCTTGTGTATTTCAAAGCCAGCAGTTGGATGGTTATCCCGCCATCGGTCGGCTTCTTAAGTTCCAAGGTGGTTGTGGAACCTTGTTATCCCTTATTCGCCTCTTACGACACCCACAGGAAGAGAGGGGGTGGCTAAATTCTTTAGTGCCGTAGCCACTGATGATAATATCCCAAAGAAATCGAGGGAAACTCTCGAAAATCCGCAATAACTTTTTACTGGGTATACCGATTTTGATAATTTTTGATTTAATCGAAAGCTGATGTTTATCATGTGGTCACATATAATTTTTATCGAGATTTGATAACTACTTTTTGAGTAATCTTTGATAACGCGTAGTTACTTGACTATTTTTTCGTCGATCTACGTTGTATTACTCGTTGATGTAATTGATGTCGGTTTTTTTTTTCGTTTGCGAGCAAACACAATTATTTTTGACTGGTTGATGTTTTGTTACCTTACCTTTATTTAGTTTTTTTTTTCGCGAATCTAATTTTATTTTCGACGTTCGTTAATTGTCGAAATATTTTAATTTTATATCTTTTCCTGAAAATATTTTTATATTCTCTCAAAGGACCACGTGGGAAAGTATTTTATCATATTGCAATAAAAAATAAAATTTAAATGCAAGCACCTATTTGTATTATAATATCATAGTGATATTTAAAATGGCAACGAATTCAATAGTAATACCATATTATTATCTACACGTCTATTAGGCATATTAGTGTTGTACATACACGCATCGTAATGTGAAACAATATTGCTTTATACAGAATGATATTAAGTTTATTTATTGAATAATTTAGTGAAATTACCCGACAACTTGTAAATAATATATAACAGGATATATGAAAGTGTGTTGATTTGGGTTATCAATAAATCATGAAGACTCGTATACAAAATTTTTGACGCCTCTTCATTGGTTATAAATTCATATAACATTGTTATATAACAGCTAATAAAATTCCTTAAGATGTGAGATAATACACAAATTTTATGTAAATATCACAATAAAAGTTTATGTGTTAGAAAATATTATTAAATTTAATTTTATCTTAATGTCTATATGCTTGTATTTATTTATATTTGTTACATTTAGTCAACAATATGATACGATATTACAATGTATTTTTTACAGTTATAAATTATTATGCTATGAATCAAATGTTTAAGACAATGATATTTTGATCGACCTTAAAAAAAGGTGTAGGTTCTAAATTCTATTGTATTTTTTTATGTATGCTACCTCAGAACTTTTGACTGGGTGGACTGATTTTGATGGTATTTATTTTAATCAAAAAGTGGTATGTGTCAGGTCTCAAATAATTTACTTGTCTTGTAGTCTCATTTTAATTTGGTCGAGATTTGATTGACACTTTTTAATCTTTGATAACGCGTATTTACATTACTATTTTTTCGCCTACTTCTGTTGTATTACTTGTCGATGTAATTGAAATTAGTTTTTTTTTTTTTTCGTTTGCGAGCAAACACAACTATTGATATCTATACAGTTATTATAAAGCTGAAGATATCGTTTATTTGCAAGTGCTAACAGAAATTACTGTTGTTGGATAGTCCATTTCCCAAGGCAGGCCATATGTAAGTACTTTATTCTTCTCAATTAACACGAGTGAAACCGCCGAAAATAGCTAGTATCTCAATGAGAACAGAACAGCCTGTACAACGGCTGTCGGCAGGTAATCTTAATTTTAGGATTTGAACCTGGACCCTGTCCAACAGCCGTCATCGTTGTCGAGATTAATATAATAAACCGTCGTAAGCAGAGGTCTGAGCTCTGTTATGTAATATGAAATGAAAACGTTGGTCCTATGTTTATGAAACAAGAATTAGGTGCAAGTGTGTCAATGGTTTTTTAACAGCATATTGACAAACTGACTTTTTTAATACAATGTTTTTTTACGCAATTTTTGTTTTATTTTGTTGATGATACCTGTTAAAGTTTTTTATACATATTAGTTTTCAGTAACTGTATGAAAAAACGTAAATGTTTTTATAAATTTTATTCTTGTAAAATATCTTTACTTTTTAATTTCTATTTGTAATATGTTTTAAAGCATCGTGTCATGCAATTTCTATTAGTTTTTAGTTTGCAGCTTTCTTAATGCTAAGTTTAACGTAATGAAAAAAAATCTTATTGTTGAAATAAATAATTTACAAAATCGAGACAATCATTAAACCTTTTCATATTTTACTTAAAAATCGCACATAAACATGGATTTAACAGCATGTATATAAAACACATTATCATCATCATTTCAGCCTATCACAGTCCACTGCTGGATATAGGCCTCTACTAGTTCGCGCCAAAAATGGCGTGAACTCATGTGTTTTGCCCATAGTCACCACGCTGGGCGGGCGGGTCGGTGACCGCATGGCTGGCTTTGTCGCATCGAAAACGCTGCTGCCCGTCTTCGTTCTGTGTATTTCAAAGCCAGCAATTTTTATAATAGGCACACTAGAGCAGTCTTTCCGTTTTGAAAACACTCGCAGCACACACCCTTGCATCTTTTAAATATATGCAAAAAATACACTGGCAAAGTTAAAGGTCACAGATAATATAAAATCAAAGAATAAACACAAAACCCGCTTCCGCAGAGCAACTGAAAACATACAACGCATCAATCGTTCATAATCCACAAAAGGGGACAAACAAGTATTAGTTCCGCTGCAGAGGGTCGGACGTGAAAAATCGCCGGCAAGTGCTACATTTTTCACCTTTCATACTGAGACTTCGCGAAACGAAACACTCGTGCAGATCTACTGGATGTGATTTATACACTTTGGTACATTTTTGTTATCTAACTTATGAAATAATTCAATGCGTCTGTTTATTTTAATAGTAGTACAAATGAAGAATTGTCTACACTAATTTTATAAAGAGGTAAAGTTTATAACTTTGTTTTTATGTAGGGGGTAATCTTTGCAAATACTGATCCGATCATGAAAATTCTTTCACTAACAGAAAGCTACACTATTCAGGAGTGCTAAAGGCTATATATTTATTTTTATATATATTTTTTTTGGCTATATATATTTTATTGTAACTGAACAAAAGATTCAGTAAATAAGAAAAAGATTAAAATATAATATCAAAATGAACTAGCGCCATCTATCGCTATTATAAAACAATTTATTAGTCTTTCGACGTTATTATTTTAAAGAATGTTTTAAAAATAAACGATTTATCTTAAGATTGAGATATATACTGCACGTACACACGAATGCTTAAGTTTTGAAAATAATTTATCATTTTTAAAATTTGTAAGAGGTCTAATAAGTTGTGTCAAAGACACAACATGTTAAGTGTTTAAGCATATTGTTATTATTATATATACAGTGTTGTGTTCGTGTTGAGAAAGGTTGCTAGAGCTCCTAGGGAGGGTCGATAATAGGATCGGCAACGTGCTTGAGGTGCTTATGGTCTTCTAAGCCATTGTAGGCTACTATACTAGACTCATTTGTATAAAAAATATTAAATGTACACGAAAAGTCATCTTATATCATAATAAAAGTATTCTCAATTCATAAATCGTAATTATATTAGTTTCCCCACCCAAATATACCCCCACCATCAGATGAACTTGGATTGTTGGTTAAAGGATCAAAGGAACAAATGAGAATGGGCTGATATTGGTCTTCACTTTTTCCTCTTCTTTTTTTGAAATGTAGTTATAGCCGTCGCAACACTTTCATTCCATGTGAGAGTCGTCATTCATCTTCAAACATTTTTTTTTTGTCTCGACCCTTCCACACAATTCTCTACATCCACGTTACCTTCCATGATTTATGAAACTAGCGCCCGAAACATTTCAATTAGAAACCCGACGAGTCACTCAATACTGTATTGATTTATTTCGCTTTCGCTTATCGGCTAATAACTGCGATTATTCATCGAACGCCATTAGGTTATTTGGAGAGCCTTGAGAAATACATTTTCTTCGGAGAAATAAGAACGTGTATTGAAAACGTGTAACAGTCGTATGTTTTCGTTGTTGATGATCTTTGTACGTGTTTTTGTGTAATTTTGTTGCGATTTTTTTTCTTTATTACGTACTAGCGACCCGCCCCGGCTTCGCACGGGTGCAATGCGGATACTAAATATACTACAGAATATTTTTATTTATACTGTGAAGCTAGCTTATAGCATGGTTATTAACATAATAACAACAACATTAAAATATGCGTCGTTAGATAACACGTTGTTACAGAATGCGTTGAAGAAATAAAGGTTAACTGCTCGTTCCCCGTAGGTGATGGCGTGATAATATGTAGCCTATATGTTGACCCGACTTCTTAATAATATTCGTGCCAAATTTGAAGTAAATCCATCCAGTACTTTTTGAGTTTATCCCGGACGTACATACAGACAAACAGACAAAAATTCTAAAAGCTATATTTTTGGCTTCGGTATCGACTGTAGATCACACCCCAAGTATTCTTTTAAAAAAATATTCAATGTATAGTTTTGACTTTCAGACCATTTTATTATATGTAATAGATGTTATGTATGCGAGTTTTTTTCAGTGATATCGTTTATGTTTTTCTTGGGATCCATAAGTGAAACCAATTAAAAAACGTGGAGTTTAAATTGTAAGCAGAAGTATTAGTGAAAACAGTTATTATTTGTATAATTGTGGTAGCTGTTATAATATACTACTCGCACAGTCCACTTGACTGTGCGAGTTTACCTATCCTGCATTATCGAACCTTAAATCAAATGAAATGTCATTATTTTCAAAATAATTAAATATCACTCTTGTGCCCTTAGTAAAGCTGTTTCTAATCCTTAGAGTCGTTGGTTCAGACGCAAATATCAACTCAGCACACACGTCACACATCAAATCTACATCAAATATTTAAGCGATCTATAAAAATATTTCATTTCAAGGATCGAATATGCGGCCGCTTACGCAACGGCCAATTATTATGATCACTACAATATTCCATCTTGCAAAAATTACTCAAACCTGATCTCAAAATACATTGGAAATTGACGTCAAAAAAGTTGAATAATACCCTTTATAGGAAACCCTAACAGGTATTTCTATATTGAGAAAAACAATAAAAGGTTTCGTTGACGCAAATATATTAATAGACCGTTTGTGTCAATACGGATTGTTATAATACAATCTTTGGATTGATGTTACGTATACAGTTAACGAGATTAATTTAAATATAGGAACAAACACGGCTGCTCAGTGGCAGATATATGAATCTTATATAATACTAGCTGACTCGGCAAACGTTGTCTTGCCCTTAAACGCTATTTAAAAATAGGGGTTGGTGGTAGAAGGGTTAAAATTTAAGGTCGTGTGTATTTTTCAACGCCAAATCATAATAAAATAAAAAATGAATAATTTATCTAAAAATTAAAAAAAAAATTGGGGTTGACTACCCTTAACATTTAGGGAGATGAAAATAAGATGTAGTTCGATTCTCAGACCTGCCCCATATGCACACAAATTTCATGAGAATCGCTCAAGCCGTTTCGGAGGAGTTTAACTACAAACACCGCGACACGAGAATTTTATATATTAGACTAATCGTGGCCCGTGGTTTAATTTGCGGAACAATTTAGCCTTTTTCCGTAAATGGGCAACATAAATATAATATTCCAATTTAAACAAATTTTACCTGAGATTAGCGCGTTTAAATAAACAAACAAACTTCAAGAGTTCTTTTCTTCAGTTTAGGAGAAGCTTTGAACCTCGATAATATACTATGTCAATATACTGTTATTAATGGACACCTTGAAACATATTTTTTTGTAGCTACTAGTTAGAATTGAAAAATATTAAGAAAATATTGCCACGAAGAAACTATGTAACGAATTTTTAGCGATATTTCTTTACCTTAAACAATCTGAGTCCTTCTTTAGGTGACTTTGATCAATTATTGACATCAGCTTAGTTGAACAGACCGTAATAGTACTTGTTAATATTACTTTGTATTCCGGAATATTAGTAGATTTTTTTTAAATATAACTAGGTCGATAAAATGAGCGCAATTTTTTTTAAATAACATTTGTTTTTTGTGCGTGCTATCCGTTACTGAAATAAATCAGAAAAAGTTTAAGCTCTATTGAGATAGAGTACAGCAGGATTATCCTGCTCAAAATATAGATCAGTCCGACTGTGGAAGTACCTCGACCTTACAGAAGATCTTTATTTTATTTATTTATTTATTAGGCTTTATTGCACACAAAAAAGAAGATACATTTTAGAACAATTTGATACAAAAACAAATAAGTATGCAAAGGCGGCCTTATCGCTTATAGCGATCTCTTCCAGGCAATCTTTAATAGAAGTAGTATAGGAAAAATATGTTCGTAAAAGTGCGCAATCAACAACGCAAGTTTATCACTTTCTCATTCATCTTTCATCTTTATTAATTATCAGTATCAAGACAAACTAATTTGAACAATTTCACACAAAAGTTAAATACATTTTACACTCTATTTTGTTCTATAAGCCCTTTTATAACTGTCCTTTCACAATACAAAGTTTAAGTGTATCCATAATAGTTCCACCACGTTCACGAATAGAGTTCCGCATTGAAAACTTTGTCCACAGCGTTGACATAGACTGCAATATTTCATGAAATTATACACATACTAAGTTGTACTATGTGCGTTATCGATCGTTAGACAGAGTCTCATCGAATCGTATTTGTTTATTTGAATTTTTGCTCAACCTTGTATGTAACTTGTTGATTGTATTATGTAAATTATAATCATAACTTAGTGTAAAAAATTATAGGTTTTTAATTAACTAAAATAATTTTAAATAAGGATAGTCAAGTTGCTACTAGGAAATTATGTATCGCCCCCTTTTTAATAAGAGTATGATACATTTCTATGGTTTTTTAGATTTCTTTTGCAATATTTCCTTTTTAATTACAATAAATCTATTTTTTTAAAAAGCAGTAGAAATTGTGAATTTAATTTAATACCACCACATGATTGAATAGAATTTTTGATTTAATAAAATCTTTTATTACTATCATTAGAGTTGTGACCATAACTCATTAATATTATGATTTTTATAAGTTTACATAATAATGGATAGCCTGTACGCTATATTTATAGTAGATAATACAGCGTTATACCATATTAGATATTACATTTTAGAAGTGCTGTATCATGACAGTGTTATTATGAGATACATTTTATCAATTACTAGCGACCCGCCTCGGCTTCGTACGGGTGCTGATACTAAATATAAAATAAATATAATATATGCGCAAAAAATGTGTATGCGTTTATTGTAAAGTGTCTTGTAAAAGTTATTAAGAAAATTAGGAAAAGCTAATTTTTATTATGAAATATTTTTGTTACGTACAGAGCAATGAACAAAAAATAGAACCAAGAGGGACAAATATCTTATTAACTACTAATTAAAATGTCATGTTTAAGCATATAAATGTTAAAAGCATTTTTATTATTTCTGACGTAACTAGTACCCGAAGAGTACAGGAACAATTTACGAGCCCAGTTGCTTAATATATTCTTTTGATTTAGCATTAGCGGCCATGACACTTCAAAACTACTTATTAAAAGAGTAATTATTTTTTTAATACTATTTGATACACCGCAAAATTACAAATAAATCATAAAGATACATATTATGAGGTACAATGTGCTGACTTACGGCTAATTAGCCATTTCTTCCAGACAACCCATACATAGAAAATAGGAAAAATTAATATTGATATTGGGTAGGTTGGGTAGTTTTATAATAAACTTACATACCGATGTCTACATTCTTATAGAAAATACAAAAATAAATAAAAATAAGAAAAAAAATTGATATCAAATCCAGCATAAACTCGTAAAATTATTAATAAATGTCAATTTAAGATAAAAGTAAAATGAAATAACAGACCCAATATACCACCAATATCCCCATACCCCACCCAAAATTCATACATATAAACAAAAAGGAAAAAACCCATAAGAATTTGCACCATATAATACGTCTTCATCTTAAAATAGTGATCCTTGTCCTGGTTTAAAAATTAAAAAAAATGCGTTCTAAATTTGAAAAATGTTGAAAGTAAAAGTTACTCAACAATGATATTACAATTACTTAAGCCGGAAATAATATGTCACAAAGATACTAAAATCCTTACATTACAAAATTATTATGTGACTCTCATACGTATAAGACAGCGGTTCTTAATCTATTAAAACTAATAAAAAGTTCCAAACTGTTGCTAGAGTAAATCTAGAATAAGTTAAGATTGAGTTTTTTTGAATCGTCAATTATCATCGATTAATAATTTGAGAAAATGTAGATTCCTGGCTTATATGGATGCATACAATTTTAAAACAAATAAGTATATAAAAAATATATTTAAAGAAGGTAGGAGGATTTCTGCTCAATTCAGATTTCTCACGGATCGTATTTTTATTCTGATTAAGTATACTACGACTCTAAGCAAGTCCTACTTAAGCAAGTCTTTACTTAAAGCCGTGGTTCTAGCTTTAAGCTAGACTATTAAAATATAATACAAACTGCACCCCCTCTTATAATATTACGTCACAATCTCCAGATGTGCAAACACCCCAGGTTGAGAGCCGCTGAGCTAATATATTAAATTCAGTTATTACACTAGCTACGTAAGCAGTCTAAGTATCATATAAACACCTTAATTAGACAAATTAACAGCGCCAAGACGTTACCCGAGAGTTGAAAATGTTTGCTAGAACTACAGCTATTTTACCTTTCCTTACAAAAGAAGATACCAAATTTAATTTAATGTTTATTACGCTTTACTTTTTATGATGAGTTCTTTTTCTACGAAGTTAGTGTTTTAGTTAAGTCTATTTGTTTAGGGAAACTTTTAACTTTGATGCTGTCATTTATGTTTATGTACGATAGTAATAATATACATTATTGTACCTTTAAATAAAGAACAAAATTTACATTAAAAGCAATTATAGTCACCAATTATACAACAGGGCGATCGTATTGCTAAAAAGCAATATGATCCAGATAACCTGATAATGAGAGGGATATTGCTTTTCGGACGGGCAGGTGGTATATTATAAATATAAAAAAGTAAGAAAAAGAATATATAATAATCATACATACTAACATACATATACACATACGTATGCAATAAAAATAAATATAGACATACGATAAATATAAATATATATAAAAATAAGATTCAGCTTGTAACATCCCATTGCTGCACATAGATGTCTTTCTCCATGTAGGAGAAGGATTGGCGCGTAATTCACCACGCTCTCCACTGCATGTCGGGATATGTTTATCTATTATCGTGTTCTTATTTTATTTCTTTTTTTGCCTGAACTCCAAGAAGGATTATTATATTTCGTGTATCTTATATGTAATATTCTTTATTACCTCATTATTCCATTACATTTGTCTTGATGACGTATGTGTGCTAGAGAGGTGATGTTAGCAAAAGTTTTTTCTTTTCAGTTTTTATGTAAAGCCATTTGTCGGGTAGGTTTTTTTTTAAATTTTAACTTCATACACTACTTGTTTTTCTCTTCTTATGTATAAACATCAACAATATATGACGTAAGCCAACGCTTTGAAGCTCAACGCTATGCGAAAGCCTTATGAAGTTATTGTTCCTCTAGTATGTCTAGCATTCTCGTGTTAACGTACTAGCTTTATCGCATAGCGTTGTAACATTATTTATAATTTTTTCAGACTTACTTTAGAGCAAAGTATTTCTGATAAGAAAAAAATTGTATTTTTTATTTATACTGTTTGGGATTGTTATTTAGGAGTGTAAACAAGTAAAACACTCACTAAACACAATAAATAGCGTTCCTTTTTTGTTTTTTTTTTTAGTATTATTTTCTTTTCTGTAATAATATATTAAACGAATATCCGCTAACCCGCATTGGAGCAGCGTGGTGGATTAAGCTCTGATCCTTCTCCTACATGGGTAAAGAGGCCTATGCCCAGTAGTGGGATATTACAGGCTGAAGCCCGCGAGTTTATGTTAAACGAATATAAAAGTTATCGAAAAAATATTTACGATAAGCATATTTTTATTTAAGACTAGCTGTGCCCGCGATATCGTCCGCGTGGAATTTAACAAAAAAGTTATCGTTCAGTTCACAGAGTTATAAAATAAACAAATTTCAAAAATAAAAGTAGCCTAAATTACTTCTTATTACATCAACTATCTGCCAGTGAAAGTCCCGTCGAAATCAGCTGTATGTCGAATACAGCTGTGTCACAGATTAGCCGTAACAAACAGACAGACACAAAAATTGTAAAAAATGTTTTTTTGGTTATGGTATATGCATTTAGTAAAAAGCAGCTATTTTAATATTACAAACAGACACTTCAATTTTATTTATTTGTATAGAGTATAGATATTTGTATAGATTTGACGTGCATATTGACTGCTTTAAGTATCGTTTTCTTTAAAATTGCTAGACAGTTATAGACACGGTCCTAATTTAAAATGTCAGTCATCATCTTTATTACAAAAGTCATACGTTTTTTTGTTATCATTATTAAATAACACATACATATACGAATATATATTTACACATGAATGAAAGTAAAATTCTACATTAGCAGATGTAAAAATCGTTAACATTTATATTCCATATCATGTCAGTATTACAAAATATTAAATATGAACATGTTATATGAAGGTAACGTTCATGTTTTCGTAACACGAGATGAAAACAAAATTTTCACATCAAAGAAATGTACTTGTTAGGAAGCTTATACTTCCGTGGCTGAAGTTTTGTAACGAGCCCGTCTTTTTGTAGAACACGCGTTTGTTTGTATGGATTTAACTGTTTGACTAATTTATAATAGCCTTGTTTTTGACATTCGGTGTTCTTATAATTTTTTGTTACATACATTTATGTTATTTCGTAATATGGATTACTCTTATTTTTCCTGACGCAACTTTTTAGGTTACAGGTATTACCGATTATTAAGCGCTTTTTTTTAAGTTTCTTTGATGTGACAACGGCTAATAAGTCGATGATCGCCGGCTGCATGCACGAAAAGGGATGACACATTGTAGCGTTACTCTCATTGTCTCGTTACTCTCATTGTACGCTTGCACTTCAACTATCACTATGTACTGTGTGGCTACGGTACTAAAGAATATAGCCACCCCCTCTCTTCCCGTGGGTGTCGTAAGAGGCGACTAAGGGATAACACAGTTCCGCTACCACCTTGGAACTTAAAAAGCCGACCGGTGGCGCGATAATCATCCAACTACTGGCTTTGAAATACACAGGCCGAAGACGGGCAGCAGCGTCTTCGGTGCGACAAAGCCAGTACTGCGGTCACTAACCCGCCTGCCCAGCGTGGTGACTGTGGGCAAAACACATGAGTTCACGTTATTTTTGGCGTAAACTTGTGGAGGCCTATGTCCAGCAGTAGACAGGCTGTAATGATTGACTTCAACTATCTCTCTTCCAACCAACTTAAAACTTCTTGTTTAAGCCAATTTTACAGATAATCAAGTTTTTAAAGAGAAAGATAGATTAGGCATTAGGATTTCACAGGGATTATCAGGAAATGTGTTGTACAAAATCTTTAGCAGCCCAACTGGGGCACTACCGTAACGTAGTAGTCAGAAGCACAAACAAAAAAAAAACTATATTTATTTAACATAATATGTACAAAGAACAGTTTAAATTAATCACGATTTTTTTTCAATATTAGACATATTAACAATTCAACACTTAAGAACTAAGTATTTACAGATAGTTGCGATATAAGACTTTTTTCATTCTACTGACTCCGACTATCGGGATTTTGATTGCCTAGTAACAACTAGTCTCTAACTCTCTACTATTTATATTATATATAAAAAATACAAAGTATAGTTTCACAGAATTACGAATTTAAAATACAAAACTTTGAAAATACTCGTGAAAAGGGTTTAATTGAAACAAGTCTAACTTTTCCAAACTCTACTCACCGCGATGTTCATGATTTTTTAATTAAATTACGTAATAGGGACAATCACGAAAATTGCCATCGGGTTGCCGATTTTGCTTCAAAACGAGGACTTACAATTATATTCAACTGAAACTAATTTCGAGTCCCTTTCATTCCATTACCTATTTAAAAGCACACGAGAGTATGGAAAATTTTATTACCTTTACTGTATTATATTAACCTGTAAAGGTACCACCGATGTGAAAGAGTTTATCCTGTAAAAGATAATCATAATTAAAAAAAAAAGTGTAAACTCGGTCGACCATTCCTAAGGTAAGCAACTTAATCCCTTTGAATTAGGTACCAGACGTCATTTTAACATATCATAATTATAACGGTCCTGCGACACAGGTGACCAGCCCACTGCCACTTCTACTTAATAATTTTGTGGGCTATGCTATGTGGTTATGGTTGTAAGAATATAACCACCCCCTCTCTTCCCGTGCATGTCGTAAGAGGCAACTAAGGGATTCACACAGTACAGTTCCACTACCACCTTCGAAGTTAAAAAGCCGACTGATGGCGGGATAACCATCCAACTGCTGGCTTCGAAAAAAGGCCGAAGACGGACGGACGGCAACTTTTTGAGTAATCTTTGATAATGCGTATTTACTTGACTATTTTTTCGTCTACCTATGTTGTATTACTTGTCTATGTAATTGAAGTCGGTTTTTTTTCGTTTGCGAGCAAATACAATTATAATTATGAACGAACTTGAAAAACTAAAATTAGAAATATTAAATGTTTCATAACTCCTCAGTCGATGTTCAGGAATACAAAATGTATTTGTATACAAAATGAATTTTATAAATGTTAGATAATCACTAAACTTCGTCCTCCATACTCTGTATATTTTGTTGAATTATATTAACTCAGCAGGGCTTAGGTTTTGTCTCATAGTTACCTCGATAATCCCTTTTACAACGAACAGTCACATTCACATTGTATCGTATTAGTGTGTGAGAAACACGTTTACAGAGTGTAAAGCTTTTAAGTGTTAATACAATGAATTAAGTCGGATAAAGTTCCTAGAAGAAAAAACAAACCTTACTGTATTGTACTTAGACAGGGTAATCTCTAACAAAAAAAAAAAAAAACGAATATCATTTTTTTACCGGCCATATTTTTTTTTTTACCAATTTTACACAGAATTTGCTTGAAAGGAAATTAACTACTTGATAGGTAGCTTACTCAGATTTGTAACCCTAACTTTGCATAAATACAAGCATTCTGTTTACTGAGTAACCTAACCATAATAAACGTCAAAATAAATTAAAATTGACGGTAAGGTTTTGGTCCTTTTTGCAATAAAAACGCAGATTAATTCAATGAAAACATTCAATTTGTTATAAAATTTTATCTGTGCAAAATTATTTGAATATTAAACTTTTACCGCGGTTTAATCTGTGTTAAATCCACTAACGTGTTATATAGTGAACTAGCTGTGTTCTGCGGTTTTACACATGTTAATTTGAGGAAAAAAAGTAACAAAGTCTTCGTCGGTAAATAGAAATCCAACACAAAAAGAATTTACTTAATTGACAACAGACATAGTATTTCTTTTTAAACTTGGAATAGTAACTAAGGAAGTTGATTAATTAATATTTACATAACTTACAATGTAAATATATCAACAGTGTCTTCTATACTTATTATAAAAATAAGTCCCCCGGCCGCGTCTTTCTGTCCTCCTGTCTGTCCTCCTGTCTGTCCTCCTGTCTGTCTGAACGCGATAAACTCGAAAACTACTGAACGGATTTTTATACGGTTTTCAACAATAGAAAGAGTAATTCTTGAGGAAGGTTTAGGTATATAATTTATTATGCTTTTATGTAAATTAGCTGAAATACGGCGACAAATGTTGAAGAGGTCGCAAAAAATCTCGCCAAATGGGAACTTTCCACGCGAACGCCGCGTAAACTAGCAAAGATACAGTTAAGTAATGTACTAGAGAATTCAAAATCTATAAAAATGCTACAAAAAAGTCCGCGATAGCATATCTCTATCTCTTACGGTTGACTTACAATAACCACTTTTATGTTAACATTTTTAATTAAAAACATTACGTTATTTTCAAAGCTATTTTCTTTAGTTCGGTATTAATCCTTATCCAAATGAATATGTTAGTTAGCTTAGTCATTTAATGCAGATTAAAATTGCTCTTTACACTAAATCAATCAGATGAATAGTTTTTGAGATATCGTTGTTAGAAGTAATTAGTAGCGAAACATTTTTAATGCTTGGCGAGCATTGAGATGCCTACGGCGAGTCCATCCCCTCTGCCCCGCATCGCTCGACCGCCTGCTCAAGCTATATAAACCGGGCGATGTAGCGCGCGATCCGCCATAGTAAACAGACTTTGGTAGCAACTGAACGCATTGCGTATATCGACTGTCATCGGCTTACTACGGGTATTGCTGTTCGGCATTAAATCTTGCTATTGGTTCCTATTATTATGCTATTGTTAGTTTTAATTAATTATTTTCATACTTAGTAGGTGGTGTAAGAAACCTTTCAGTTTACTTTCTTCTTTTCGTTTGGTTATTTCGTTACTTTTTAAATAACCAAGTACCTTACTTTTCCGTACTTGGTTGCTATAAATAGATTTTTGTAAATAATTTTCGTGAGTCTATTTAAGTTCATGTATATTCCTTAATTAATTATTTTCATACTTAGTAGGTGGTGTAAGAAACCTTTCAGTTTACTTTCTTCTTTTCGTTTGGTTCTTTCGTTACTTTTTAATCAAAATTATCGTATCGTTTGTATAGGTTCTCCTTCCATTGTTTGTCAATACTGTTCGGCACTGAGATGGAAAGATGAGTCAAAAGGTTTATGTTGTTCAAATGGTAAGGTAAAATTAGATGAAATAGGTGCTCCACCTGAACCTTTAAATTCTGTACTTGATGAAAGTCATCCAAAGCATACAGAATTTATGCGTCATATTCGGCGGTATAATAATGCGTTCCAGATGACTTCATTCAAAAGTCAACGAGTAGTTGAAAACGGCTTCATGCCAACATTTAAAGTCCAGGGCCAGGTTTACCACCTTGCAGGTAGTCTTCTTCCACAAGTTCCTGACGACCATAAGTTTTTGCAGATATATTTTATTTCCGATCCTGAAGTTCAAGCAACGACTCGATGTAATATTAGTAATAGTAATTCAAGAACACCACTTGATAACTCTATAGTCAGGTCATTGCAAAACATGTTGCATTTGCATAATAGATACGTACAATCTTTTAAAACTGCAATGGAAAGTATCTCTCTCGATGTCCCAGATTACAATGTAGTAATTCATGCCAGCAGGGTACCTGACGGTAAACACCGTGGACGGTATAATGCTCCTTCTACCAGTGAAGTAGCAGTTGTCATTGCTGGACAACAATTTGACAAAAGGGATATCGTTCTTCGAAGCCGCGACGAAAATCTCCACAAAATTTCCGAACTACATCGTTCATATGACAGTCTTCAATATCCATTGATGTTTTGTCGAGGTGAAGACGGATACACAATTGATATTCCCAAAGTTAATCCTTCTACAGGAGACAGAGTACAGAAGAAAGTTTCATGTATGAATTATTATTGCTATCGTTTAATGGAACGCCATAATCATTATAATGTTTTACTAAGGTACGGAATGTTACTGAATCAATATGTTGTAGATCAGTATGCTAAACTAGAATCAGAACGTTTAGCTTTTATACGAAATAACCAAACACAATTACGCGCAGAAAATTATATACACTTACAGGATGCTTTACATTCTAATGAACACACGACAAACAATATTGGGCAGCTGGTAATATTACCGTCATCTTTTACTGGCGGACCAAGATACTTACACGAAAAAACTCAAGATGCCATGACCTATGTCAGGAATTACGGGAAACCTGACCTCTTCATTACTATGACCTGTAATCCTAATTGGAAAGAAATAAAAGATAATCTGCATTCCACCGCAACACCTCAAGACCGATATGACATTTTAAATCGTGTGTTTCATTTAAAAGTACAAAAACTATTACACTTAATAAATAAGGTAAACGTATTTGGTCCGACACGCTGTCACATGTATACGGTGGAGTGGCAAAAACGTGGGCTGCCACATATACATTTGCTTTTGTGGCTGACAAATAAAATCAGGCCCGACCAAATTGACACAGTTATAACGGCAGAATTACCAGACCAAGACGAAGACCCAACATTGTATGACATCGTGGTAAGGAACATGATTCACGGACCCTGTGGAGCTTTAAACCCTAACTCGCCATGCATGCATGAGGGAAAATGTTCAAAAAAATTCCCAAAACCATATCAGAGTCAAACTTCAACTGGTGATGATGGCTATCCAAAGTATAGAAGATTATCACCAGAGGAAGGAGGACGCAAGGCTGCTATTCGTAATTACGAAATTGATAACAGATGGGTAGTGCCTTACAATAAACTATTATTAAAAATTTTCGAGGCGCATGTTAATGTAGAACTTTGCAGTTCCGTGAAATCAATAAAATATGTCACTAAATACATCAATAAAGGAAGTGACCAGGCTACGTTTAGTTTACATTCTACAAATGAAGTAGAACAATTTCAATCTGGCCGCTACATTTGTAGTTCTGAAGCACTATGGCGGATTATGTCCTTCAATATTCATGAAAGAGCACCAACTGTCACACACCTCGCTGTTCATTTAGAAAACGGACAGCGGGTGTATTTCACTGAAAATAATGTAAATGACATTGTGAATAATCCAAGAGATACTACTTTAACAGCGTTTTTCAAACTATGTGCAGAGGACGACTTCGCAAAAACTCTGACCTACGACAAGGTGCCTGCCTATTATACCTGGAATCAAAATACGAAAAAATTCCAACGACGAAAGCAGGGGGCGGTAGTTCTCGGGTACCCTGGCGTGAGAAAAACAGATGCTCTTGGAAGGGTGTACGTGGTACACCCTAATAATGCAGAATGTTTTCATTTGCGGTTGTTACTCCACGTTATAAAAGGCCCTACTTCGTTTAGAAGTCTCCGCACTTTTGAAGGTGTAACTTACGACACATTCCAAGGGGCTTGCAAAGCTATGGGCCTCCTCGAAGATGACAGTCACTGGGAGAGTACGCTCTCTGAAGTAGCCATATGCTGTTCACCAAAATCACCATCCACCAATCATTCCACTTTCAAACTACCTTTAAAAATTTGCAGTGACGACGTCTCTAGCGTTTGTAACATCTCAAAACAGAGTAAAACAGGTAAATTAATGCAGGATTGTAGCTTGATTATTTGGGACGAAGCTTCCATGTCCCATAAAGCATCAGTTGAGGCATTAGACAGGACAATGCGCGATTTACGCAACAGAAATTGCCCAATGGGTGGCTGCACCGTTTTGTTTTCTGGAGACTTTCGTCAAATTTTGCCAGTCATAGCAAGGGGGACTAGAGCTGACGAAGTCAATGCATCACTCAAAAGATCTTATCTTTGGCCACATATTACAAAATGTGAACTTAATACAAATATGAGAATTTTGTCCTCCAGTGAAGACAATAAACAATTTTCAAATAACTTACTTCAAATAGGTAATGGTGCATTTCAATCCGGAAATGTTAAAATCAATCTTAGTAACCTATGTGCTTTGGTTCAAAATGTGGAAGAATTGGTTGAGACCGTATATCCCGATATTACTAATATAACTACAAAGACTTTATGTTGGTTTAAGGAAAGGGCTATATTGGCACCTACTAATGAACAGGTTGATAAAATTAATCATTTAATTATTTCCAAGTTTGAAGCACCATCACAGATATACTATTCAGTTGATACAGTTTTGGATACCGCAGAGGCAGTACATTATCCAATTGAATTTTTGAATTCTTTAGTTCCTCCCGGAATTCCTCCACACAAGTTAATATTAAAAGTGGGTTTACCAGTGATATTACATAGAAATTTAAATCCCCCAAAATTGTGTAATGGCACGAGACTCAAAATAGTTAAATTAAAAAACTTTCTAATCGAATGCACTATTTTAACTGGCTGTGGTACTGGTGATACTGTTTTAATTCCCAGAATACCGATGATTCCCTCCGAATTACCCTTCCAATTCAAAAGACTGCAATTTCCAATCAAATTAGCCTTTGGTATTACTATTAATAAGGCACAAGGCCAAACTTTAAAAGTTGCAGGAATAGATTTAACTGATCAATGTTTTTCTCACGGCCAGTTATATGTTGCCCTTTCAAGGGTGACATGTATAAATAATCTGTTTGTGTATACTAACAATCCGTCAGAAGTAATGAACGTTGTGTATAAGGAAATATTTCAATAGAAATATTCCTTATACACAACGTTTCAAGTAAAAAGTATTCACTTTTAAATATCCGGTGCCTACCTTACAGCTTCATCATCAACAATGTGTAGATATCTTTGTCATCACATATACTTCTTTATCTATACCTAAAACACTGGATGTGTCTATAATATGCGAGGAGTTATTTCAATTACTCTAGGCTCCCATCACCACATCCTGACCTGGTTACTATAGGACCAGCTGCAATGTTTACTCTTTCAAACATAATAAGAATTATCCAAGTCGATACACTGGCCTCGAAGTAATAGGGAAACATAGTCATTATTGGGGAGTTTCGACGATGATATGATATACCTAATCATCGTATTTTTAAAAACAGACAAACAAGTTACACATAAAAATACCAAAATCGTCATAGGTTTGCCTATAATATTTAAGAAGTTCCTGCGATTTCACCAGGATCCCATCATCAGATCCTAACTGGACAATGGGACCACCTGCATACGCACCATATATTAAAAAACATCCCTACGAATTGAGAACCTCCTCCATTTTTGAAGTCCGAAATCCACACGGGCTAAGCTGCGGGCGGAAGCTATCTATATAAATAAAAATGAATGTTGTTAAGCGCATAACTCGAGAATGGCTCGGCTAATTTATTTTTTTGTATGTTCCTTAAGGCCCACGGAAGGTGTTAATACAAAAAAAAAAATTTACTATTGACAGAACGAAGTCTGTCCGGGCAGCTAGTATAGTATAAACATATCATTGTATAGATAAAAAATGAATATGCATTATATATATTATTCGGTGCAGGACAACATAGTTGATAAAGATGTGTGAACTTAGTGACGTTGTATTTTATGCAACATGTTTCTAATGTTGTACTAAAACACAGTTTATATATTATTTTTCAAAAGAGTAGCTGCGGGGTTTCTCGTCGATTCTTCTCTGCAGAATCTACGTTCCGAGTCGGTGGTAGCTTTACTTCTACAAACATAATAATTTATTTTTAAAGTTTAATTTGTAAAATGACGAGTCGAAAGTGCTCTTTTTCTATTTGAATAAAGCTGTTTTTGATTTTGATTTTATCAAGCCATATAAATTTACGATTACAATTTTAAATTTATAATTATAATAGTTTTAGTTGATTAATTAAAGTGAGGCTAATACCAATTTAGAATGTAGATTCTGCTGAGAAGATCGGTAAGAAACTTCACATCACTCCTTATAAAAACCATTTTTTTTTTAAATTATCTATAGAAATAAATAAAATTGGAGTGTCTCTTTGAAATATAAAATAACCGATTTTTACTAAATGCATATGGATGTATACACGGTACATATACCAAAATAACATTTTTAAAATGTTTGTCTGTCTGTCTGTTTTTTCCAGCTAATCTCTGAAACGACTGTACTGATTTTGACGGGAGTTTCACTGGCAGATATCTGATGCAATAAGGAGTAACTTAGGCTACATGAATTTTAGAAATTTATTTCTTTTGTGACTACGAACTGAACTGAATACTAGTAATCTAAGCATTAAAATCAACCTCATTCATTAACTTAGCAAAGATGATGTTAGAGATAATAACGAGAACAAACTTTTTTATAATATTTATTTTATTTTATTTTATTTATCAGAAAAATTTACAGATATAAATAAGAAATTAAAAATACAATTAAAAACTAAAAGCCATTTAGAAGTTTTTACAATTAACAACTAAAGAGTGCTATATTAATTAAGAGTTTGAGTAGAACAAAATTAAACTTAGGATGGTTTGAGAACTTAGCTGGATCTTTAAACTGCTTAGACATTATCAGCTATCGGAAGAGAAATATTCTGTGGTCACCAATAGTCTGATAAAGTAAGGTTTAATCAGAAAAACATCAACATCACGATGATCGCGCATAAAGTCATTAAATCGCGTAGTGATCTGCAAATAAAGGAATTTCGACGATAATTACTATTATAATATATGGTCTGTTTTCTAACGTCATTTATTTTATTTTATTGTTTATTTATATCAAATTTATTGCACATCTATCTACATAGTTATATACTACATTGAACAAAAGTTAAAGCTACAAATCCTCTTTAAAAATAATTTGGTGAAATCGTTCGGTTAGTATTCGCGTACATACATTCGGTGAATCATCTTATATATAAAAATGAATCGCAAAATGTGTTGCTAAGCGCAAAACTCGAGAACGGTTGGACCGATTTCGCTAATTCTTTTTTTAAAATGTTCCTTGAAGTACGAGGATGGTTCTTACGGAGAGTAAAATTCTAAAAAAAAAAAAATTTAAATTTCCTGAAAAAGTCTAAAAACAACACTTTTCTATACTCCCATACAAAAGATTTGTGATAATACTTAAAAGTCAATTTGAACTTTAATACCATACGATAAAGTTTGTGTTAGGCGATACGAAGTTCGCCGGGTCAGCTAGTTTTTATATAGAAGTACATATAGACGAGTAAGGGCTTTTTTTTAATTTCGAAAAAAATTCCGTCGGCGTGATTAAACACACACGGTTCTGAAAGATCGTTACTTGAAATCCGGGATATTCGACCGTTTCGACATTACTTTTTTTTCCCAAATCCGTTAGCGTTTTTTTTATATTTTTATATGCTTTTGGGGTACCGTGCTTAGTTAGATTAAAAAAATTGCTTTTCACGAAATGAGTTTTCATATTTTTTTAAGTTATTATATTTGGAACGTTTTATATGAAAAATTGGTTTTTCTCCCTTAAAATCGTGTAGAACGTTAATTTTTTATGTGTTTGTTTTGAATGTTGAATATGTGAGTGCATTGAGTGCTAAAACTAAAATAATACATACAGAAACATAACAGAATTTTTGCTTACTTTCAATTTTGTTTGTCATAAAAAAATAGACTGTTTCTTTGATTATTTTTTAATAATGATAATATTAGCCTTTTAGACTAGAGTCGATAATTTATGAGACCAAAAAATAATAATAATTGAAAACCCATTAGAAAAGTAAGACAAACACAAATAAAAGGAAAAATAATTTACGGGTGATTTGAGGTCGGGAAGTGGGGAGGAAGGGGGTTTTAAGGTTGAAAACGGCTTATCACGTTTTCAGGCAAAACTACTAGTATGCCTAGGGGTATCGAAAAAACTTTAAACGTCAAAGTTGTAGGTGATGAAAAGACCTACAACTTTTGTGTTTGCATTTTTTCCACAATACCTCAGAATGTATGCGAAAAATTCAAAAAACGGACTCTAATTTATATTTCTACTACTAAAAATCTTTATCCATTTCTACTATAAAAAAATTATCCACGAAATTTGGTGCAAAATAACTTTTTTGTGTCCTCAATACACTATGTTTTTATTTATAGTATTTATTTTTTCTTCTTATTTTGATGTAGTTTAAAAAAAAACATCATCACTTTCAATTGAAAATTTTCACGTCAAAAATTTGTTTTTAAATCGGTGCCGTTTTTATTTCTTTGAGACCTCTGATTTCTGATGGAAAAAATGTATACACAATATTATGTCAAATTTTCGCCGAAAATGAAAAAGAACGAAAAAATCGAACTCGATGTGTTGTAATGAATTTTATCAAGTTTTATTTATTTAGGTACTGAAATACCTCTAATCATACAATCTGAGTTCATTTAAAAGCTATAATACACTAAAAAAATTGTTTTGTTACATACATTTTTAACGAAATCATCTAATAGTAGTTACACCGTAATGTAACGAATTAAAAATCTACTGGTAACTGGTAAACTACGTGGTATAAATTATATTTCAAAAATGTGCTATCTAATTAAATTGAACGAAATACATTAATTTTTAAATCATTACAAAAACTATCTTTCATACGGCAAAAATAATCTTTTTCGACGCAAATAAATCTTTATTGATATTTAATGCAATTTTCAGTAGAAAATTGGCTTTAGTTGCGGAATAAAAGTCGTTTAGAACAAAATATCTTACATGGCCTTTCTTATAAATAAAGGAAAATGATTTAAGTGCCAACTGTGTCAGTACCCAGCTTAACGTAAAATGGCTTAAGTAGTCTACGATGCTTAATATGGAGATAGCAAAATTATAAAAGAGCTTTGCTTGATTTTTAATATGGTTGAAAAAATTGTACAATGTTTATTGTTTTAATGATCATTGATTGAGTTACATTTATTTACTGTAAACATTTACATAAATACATTTATTTTATATGTTTATTTAATTCTTAGTTACATTACAGAAGATCACAGCTAAATAATACTGCTTTTAAGCAGTGTTGTGTTCCTGTGGTGAATCATGTGGCTCGAGCTTTTGGGAAGGAATATGAGTAGGATCGACAAAGCGCGTGTGATGCTTCTGGTGCAGGAGACGTCTGTAGGCTACGGACATTGATTACTATCAGGTGAGCCTTAGGCTTTATTGCCTATCTGGTTGTGTATAAAAAAAATTGGAAAGATTATATTGATTATAATCAATGTTAGTTTCAATATATGGTTTAGTCTAGAATTCGTTAAAGCCTGTTTACACCTAATTGTAACATTCAGCTAAAAGTCAACATCGGGTTCCTATCCTCTTAATATGCATCTTCGTTTTAACATTTTTGACCTTGTTATATATGTTTTTCCGATTCAAATAAATTATAAGTATTAATTGAGCTACATGAAAATATCACAAGTACGGATAAGAAAAAGTAGTCGATTTTGAAAAGATTATTATTAGATTAAGATAAAGTGTCACCGCTTTATATACATTTTTTAAATCTACATAAATCTGTTAAGGAACCCTTTGGAAGTTATCTTTGCTTTTTTTTCTTTGTAACACGTTTTTTTATTTACTTCGTTTTTTTTTTTGTATAGCTTTACACACCATTAATATAATCTATACATAATTACTTTCTGAAATCATAAACTTCTGATTATTTATGTTTTTTAATTTTTTAAACTTACATACAGAACCACAAAATTCAAATAAACACGAAATGATGGCGTATATTTAAAAAAACATGTGCTCTTACATCGAATCAACCAATCTGCCTAAATTAGCATTTAAAACGAAGCAATGAATAAACGAATGAAAAAGTACGAATAAAACTAGATAAAGATGATGAAATATTTCGTAAACTTTAAACAAAGAGGAACTTCATGGCAGGTTATTTTAAATACAAATAATTTACAATTTGGACGTCCCACAACTGGGAAAAGGCCAACCTATAAGTAAAAAGTGATGTTTGATTCATCGTATTTTTTTTTTATAAAATTAGTAGAAGAAGAAGGAATATACTTTATTGTGCATAAAAGTTAAAGTACATAGGTATCTTAAAAAATAAAAAAACAAAATGATAATATGCACAAAGGCGGTCTTATCGCTAGGCAAGCGATTTCTCCCAGACAACTTTGGGGTAGAGAAAATTTTGAACAAAACAGAGTAGGGTCATCAAAAAGGCAAAACAAAGTGAATCCTACAATAAAATAAGAATAATATCAATAAATATTAAACATATATAAACAAATAAATAAAACTAGGTATAACATAATAAAAACATAGCAAATACAAACATAACGTACAAATAATGAAAACTAGGTAGGCAAAGAAGCGTACAGATCAACCTGATAGTAAGTAATTACCTTATTATAGTAGCTTATAGATGTCTGCAACAACAGAAGCGTCCAAAGTGCGTTACAAACCCTGTCCCCAATCCTCTGGAGCTCCCCAAGAGCTCTGGACACCTTACTCGTCACAGGAACACAACACTGCTTGAAGGCAGTATTATTTAGCTGTGATTTTCCGTAAAGTCAAGCTACTTCTCCAGTCGGGTTGCTGCAGATTTTGAGCAGGATATTTCCTGCTGTGCCCTACCTCTGTTATTACTGCTTTAAATCAATCAAAACCTTTTAATTCAGCCTGTAAGGAACCACTGCTTGGTGTAGATCTCTTTCTTCAAGTAGGAGAATCAGGAGGGATCAAGGAGGAGAGTCAGGGCTTAATCCACTACGTTGTTCGATTGTGGAATAATTAAATACTATATTAATCATTATTTATTAAAAAAACAATGCTCTATTAAGATAAATATACTTACAATTGCGTCTCATAATATTTTAATATTCTCCAGAAAAATGTTATTTATATTATGTAGGTATTTAATGTATTTTTTTGCTTATTGATATATAAATACAAATGTTGCTAAAACAAAAACGACACAAACAGGTTGCCTCATTATGATCCAGGTAAGTACGTACATACGTGGTGCTATGTTCTGAATTCGGAATTTTCCAGAAAAAAAGTCAAATGTAAACTTGTCGAAATAAACTGGAATACAATATCGCAACAAGTAATAATGATAAGAAAATAAAAGGTGAATATGTGAAACAAAATCGCAAATCGTTAAAACGCAATAATCTCAGGGACTACTTTTTCGAATTCAAAAATTCTTTTCGCGTTGGGCAGCCCATGAATGGAAGAAAATTATTGGCTATTATTTTTTGCTCAAATTAACGCGTGTTGAGGAGCACAGATAGTAATTATATAGGATCTTTTTCTAATTTTTATTTATTCATATTTTTCGATCTTACCGGCATAATAATAATAAATTGTGACTGTTTATTTAAATAAAAAAATGACGAGTGGATTTAGAAAAAAAAAGAGAAAAGAATAATAATCAATCTGGACACAAGAGGATTTGAACCGGGGTCTTCTTAGGCGGTCCCGACCGACCCATTTCCCACCTGAGCTATTACAAATTTATTGACAACTGCGAAATACCTTTGTGTTCTAATGATATTTAAGCCATTTTACCATTGCTTAAAAACAGGGATAAAACGACATTTTCTAAAAATTAGCCCTAGCTACATCGAATTAGCGCCCCGAAATTCCCTGCATACTAAATTTCATAAAAATCGTTGAAGCCGTTTCCGAAATTCAGATTATATATATATATATATATATACGAGAATTATTTGTTTAAAGGTACAAGATCTAATGCTCCGAATTAATGCGCACACAATAAGCAATTTATTTTAAAAATAAGTTTATCTTAAAATTGAGATCCAAGAGAATACTGAGATACAAAATTAAAAAAAATGATTCGTCTACATAAAAAGTTAATTTGTATAAAAATTATCCATTCTTTTTGTCAGTCAAAAAGATATCAAACATTGTTAGTCTTTAAAATGGAAGAAAATTCACTTTTTTACTCCGTCTCATTCTGCCCGTTAGATTAGGCCATACATAATTTTATGTAATCATACTGAGTTGAGTTTACATCCAAAATAATTTCAAATTTCTGAGCTTTTATCTTATAATTTTTTAACTTTTTATTCATTACATTATCATATTATAAATCGAATATGTGCCGAGTTACAATTATAAGAAGCAAAGGAAAACCACTGAAGTTTTTACAATGCTACAAGTTACAATTCATGTT
Source organism: Melitaea cinxia (assembly GCF_905220565.1). Lineage (NCBI taxonomy): Eukaryota > Metazoa > Arthropoda > Insecta > Lepidoptera > Nymphalidae > Melitaea > Melitaea cinxia. Next base: position 5,526,085 of record NC_059421.1, on the reverse strand, counting down.
TTATGTTATAAAAAATGAGGTAGCAGCGCAGCTGGAAATATCCTGCTCAAAATCTATAACGGCTCGATTGGAGAAATACCTTACGGCTTACAACTAAATAACACTAATACTGCTCTCAAGCAGTGTTGTGTTCCTGTGGAGAGTAAGGTGACCAGAGGTACTCCTAGGAGATATAAGATACGGCAATCGCCTACTATCAGGTACATCGTACGCTTGTTTGCCGACCTAGCAGTATTGAAAAAATAATGTCAAGTAGAGTTTCTATTATAAATTTGTATTTCTTCTAAAGGATTTTGTAAACTTATGTTAATATTATTGCTTTTGACACTTTCGACCAAATTTGACTGTAGGAGAATATTTAGTTGAAGGATTATGTAAAAGACCCTCCTTTCACCACATACATGTGTTTATATGTTTTAATACAAAGGTACAAGTATAATAATATAATTTTAGTTTTCCATGCTTTTATTGGCACCCTCTTGAAGTAAAAACGCTAGCTGTCAAAGTCAATTGGTTTTTGGTTTGGTGCCAAAGTCGATCAGCCTTGTCGTTGCCACGATGTTAAAGTTGTGTTTGAATATCGTTCTCATGGGCTTTTGTCGGGAAAAGTGCTGGTCGACTCTCATGTGTCTGTGTATCATGTATGTTTCATCGTTACCTTAATCTTGTAAATAAGCGGCATTGTCACTTTCTGGTATGTTCAAAAGGAGGTATGTTGAAAGGAATGACAGTTTTTAAAGTATTGTAAATGTGAATCGTTTTGGTAGTGGGATTTTTGGTTTTATAAATTAATTTTAGTGAATCGGTTGATTTTTAATTTTATGTAGTTTTTGTTTTTAAATATTAGCATTATGAGACATAAATTTTTATACGTACAAATAAAATAATATAAAAATATTACTATTTATATAGATCGTATCAACTCTATAGAATTATTTAAAATAAAATCAAAAATTCGCCTTTCAGAATTACGAATTCCTGGAAAAGTGCGCAGATGGGTAAAGAAACAGAATAATTTAATTTCCAACCCCTGACCCCGGGGCTTGTCCGTTCAATGATTTATTAACAGGTGAAAATTAAATAAAAACTCTTTACTAAGTGAAACTTAGACGGAATCGTGTAGCTTTTCAAGCTTCGGTAAATTACGTTGGAGTTATATTTTGATTTCTGTTTTTTACGTTTATATTTCCTTGGATTAAATTTTATAAGAATACTTTCTGTGCTCCGCGGTTTTATCTGCGTTAATTTGAAAAAAATAACGAACTAAAATAATATATACCTCCTCTGCCCCTAGGTTGCCTGGAAGAGATCGCTTTTTAGCGATAAGGCCGCCCTTTGTGCCTGATGATACTCTGTTTAAGTTCATAATATGTATTATTTCTGTTTTGGTGTACAATAAAGTGTATTGTTATGTTATGTTATGTTATATACCCTATAGATATATAGCCTTTCTCGGTAAATAGTCTATGCAACACAAAAATAATTTTTCAATTCGTACCACTAGTCCCTTAAATTAGTGCGTTCAAACAAACTAATTTAACTTTATAAATATTATTATAAATTATAGAAGTCACATTTTATTTTTGTTATAAAAATATGTATCGTAATCACACAGATTTTTCCACAAAAAGTCTGTCTTAAGTCGAGATAATTATAAGATAACGAGAAATATTTACTGTAAATTAATATGAGATGATAATAATTCCTTTTTTACAAGAATAATGTCTACAAAAACCTTGCGGACATTAAGAAACAATATATTTAGTTTATTACTAAGCGAAGCTTACACTTTATATTATAAAATGAATACACAAGAACAGAAAAAAACTTTGTTACGTGTCATAATATCTGTGGGAATAATAGTTAATTGCACACAAAAGTTGTCACATAATAGTTGTCAATAAACATGCATTATAAATTTACCTAATCCAGCGAACCTACAATATTTTCTTTTCATTCAATTAAGTGCTATCGTTTGGAAATTATGCAAATACATAATTTTTTGAATACAACTAGGTCGGCAAACAAGCGTATGGCTCACCTGATGGTAAACGATAACCGTATTTTAAATTGCAACATCAGAAGCATCGCAAGCGTGTTGTCAGCAAAACGTTTGTAATGCTCTACACCCTAACTCCCACAAGCTCTGGTCGGCAATGTTAGGTCGCACGTTAGTCGACGGTCCTTGTTGTTATCATGTACACCTGATAGCGATCGTTACTCATGTATAGTATATATATCCACCAACCCGCATTATAGCAGCCTTATGGATTAAGCTCTGATCCTACTCCTACATGGGGAAAGAGGCCCATGCCCAGCTGTGGGATACACGCTGAAACGTAGCGTATAAGCGTATATAGAATAATTTATGAACATATCAAATAGGAGATCATATTTGCACTTTCAAATAAATAAAACAAAATCACCAATTTTATAATCTAAATACGGGTAATTAAAGTTGATTATCTTTTCAACTATACGAAGGCAAAAGAGCAACAAAATTTCCATTCTGATCCGTTGAGTTTTCAGTTGATTTTTCGTGCCCTTGTTTCTCACGTCAAAATTACTAATGGGGTGATTTTGTTCCTTTGTCCTTTTTTTATCACTGTCCACCTCGTAAACTGGGCTCAGTCATTACTCATAATTACCGCTTAATGGCAGACATTCTACTCAGCTTTGTTAAACTGTAACCTCATTTCACTTTGCGGACGGACGCGGAACGCCTTCGCCTACGCCTTCTAGCAGTTGCAGTAAAATTGTTTGAAGAAGAAAGCGAATAAACTGACAAGTACAAAGCGTTTTAACATGTATATCGAACTAAAAAAAAATAGACAAGTAGTCGTTAAATCGGGGATACAGTTATGCTGTAGCTGCATATTTATCCTCTCTATCCAAAATTTACTAGATCACAGTCATGTTATAGCTAAATAATCAAAAGCATAATATTAATTCCAATTATTAACAGTTCCATTCAGTATAACTTCCAACTAACAGAAGTTACGATATTCCTTTAGTTTACATGAAATAAAAGTTAAGATAATAAAAATCACTACATAAAATTGTAATTATGAAGAATGTCTGCCTTTTTTATCGAGGTATATAAAAATACATCTTCGAAATATATAAAAGTAATCTCCGGACTGCATCGAATTGTTGGAACGAAGTTCCTTACGGCAGGCTTGACATTTGGCTGGGCGACCGAACTGAAAAAAATGTGATACTAAAACCGTAAGAAAAATATATAACGGAAGTGACGTAATATCAGTCACACTGTGTGACTGTATAATATGACGTTTGTAAAACGAAAATATTACTAGTAAACTTTTTTAAATTATTTATGTAATTTTATACTGTCGACAAAAATAAATAGAGACATATGTTTTTTTATTTCACTTAATAGTTTGAATTATTATTATTATTATTATTTTGTTTGATTTATTTTATTTTACGGTATTTATTAGTTTCTAAAATAACAAATAATACCGTAATTAAAAACCAATCAACAAAATTAAAAAAAATCAAGAACTAGAAAATATATATAAAATTCAACATTTTTTTTTCAAACTGTGTTGCTTCTATACTATCCGAAGGAAGTTCGTTCCTACCTGATCCGAAGGAACTTCGTTCCTACCTGGTGTTCCATGACACCACATATTTTTTATTTTTTTTTGTATCCGTTATTGTCAGGAGACGGTCAGAAGTCACAGTTAGAAAAGAAAAAAAAAAAAAAACTCGACTACCCTCGAAAAAAAAAATTGTGGTACGAAGTTTTCCGGGTCAGATGGTTAATTGTAATTGTAGAATATACCACCGTCAATAAGCCTCAAGGCTTTTTTTATTCTAAATAAAAGTATAATTGTTATCAAATATTATTATTCTAATAATGTACAAGTATTTAATAGAGCTTTCTAGCAAATTTTAACCATTAATAACGTAGTTAAATTAGTCAGTAACTCTGAATATTTTTGATTGCTTTTTCATCATTATTAGAAATATATAGATAAGAAATTAGGTATAAAAGCTTTACGTAAATAAAAAATTAGAAAAAAGGAAAAAATGTTGAAAATATAACAATACAGTGAAAAGGGGAATGTTTTATTTTTTTCATATAATTCGCTACCTCTCATGAGTATATCCGCCGACGAATGTGTCAGTATTATTAAAACGCAACATTTTGATTCCAACAGAGATTTGCTTTTAAAAATATACCGTGATATTTTCTTATGACGATTTTTGGTAACTCAATGGATTCTAAAAGCATTTTTTGATTAAAGACTATTGTAATAGAAAATGTTGTAGGTACGAAATAAAATAAAAATATATTTTTTACATTTTTTTGCAATTTTTACATTCTTGATACAATTTTTTGGAACTAGACTCTAACCTTGTTATATTTTAAATAAGTATAAAAAGAAGAATATAGCCACCCCCTTCCCGTGGGTGTCGTAAGAGTCGACTAAGGGATAGCATAGTTCCACTACCACCTTGGAACTTATAAAGCCGACCGATGGCGGGATAAACATCTAACTGCTGGCTTTGAAATACACAGGCCGAAGACGGGCAGCAGCGTCTTAGGTGCAACAAAGCCAGCCCTGCGGTCACCAACCCGCCTGCCCAGCGTGGTGACTATGGGCAAAGCACGTGAGTTCACGTTATTTTTGGCGTCAACTTGTGGAGGCCTATGTCCAGCAGTGGACTGCAATAGGCTGAAATGATGATGATGATGAGAGTAGCGATGTGTATAAATCTCTATCCTTGTCCTACACACTTTATCCAGCGCAAGAACGTCTTCAGGCTGATTCAGTTTAGTAGCCTGTCTGTTGAAGAACTATATTTTCAGTATTCTACGAAAAGCGTCTATCTAGTAGGTGTATTATATTGTCGAGCATTTCCATCCTCTAAGAAAAGCTGTTCACGAAATCCATTACTAAGGTAATCGAAGTTTACACTGTCTAAAATAGCTGCAACACTGACACATTAACCCGACTCCGCTCGGAATTCAATTTGTAAGCCATCATCCTTCCACCTTTGAATTTCTCCACATTTGCATATTGAAATGAGTTCTTCATTCTTAGTACGGGTTATTTCAGTAAGACGTGCGAAATTTGAATTTTATGTAACATATTATGGGTAGGTGTTTTAGATTTTATATTCGTGTATATATTTTAATATACGCCTTTGTGTTATGAAATTTTAAAGGAAGTGTGAAGATATTGATGTACAGTACTGTAACAGCGTGAACCAAGATATTATAGTTCATGGATTTAAATCTTGCATTTTTGTCTGCTGTGAATAAATTATTGAGTATTTGTTTAAATATGGAAATATTGTGAAGAAACTTACTATTTTCAACCAGTGTTGTGGTGAGTAAGGTGACCAGAGTTTATAAGCTACGGTAATCTCTTACCATCAAGTGAGCCGAGCGCTTGTTGCTGACCTAATTGTATTATATATATATATATATATATATATGTAAATTGTCTCGGAAATTACACCTCGATCCGCAATGAGACAGTGTTGCAAGTTAAGTTGGAGCAAATTTTTTTGTTAGAAAAAACAGCCCTTGCTAAGTTGAGGTATATTTTTTTTACGTAAGAGTTTTCACTTTATTGTTTCATTCACCAAAAATATCACAAGGGATATTTAGTATTTTGTCCATCCATCCACGATTCACGGTAATTGAAATTTATGCTAAGCTAGAGCCAATTGCCGTAATCCTGCCATCATGCCTTGTTAGTCATTTTTCAATTTTTATTAAAAGTAATATAGCTAAATTAAGACCTATCATATTCTAAACATTCATATTCTAAACAAAGCCAGCTCTGGGGTCACCAACCCGCATGCCCAGAGTGGTGACTATGTGCAAAACACATGAGTTTACGCCATTTTTTGGCACGAACTTGTGGAGGCCTATGTCCAGAAGTGGACTGTGATAGGCTGAAATGATCATGATGGATGATGATGATGATATTATAAAATCGTTTGTCTATGATTGAATTGCTAATCGTTATCCCGAAAAAATATTAAAAAATATATATTGAAAAGTTTTTTAAGCCAAAAGTTTACGCTTATAATTAGGTAACATTAAAATATGTGGGTTCATTGATATTAGGTTTCATGCGGACTATTTATTACCCGTATAATCCTCAATTTTTTATCAACATAATCTTTCTTTTAAGCCAGTGATAGATTCTTTATAGCTCGAATGTTTTAAAATGATCATTTGTTACCTTTTCAAAACACTAACATAGTAGAGAATATCTTAATTCTGAACTATAACGATCTTAATAATTCTCTCGTTTATTTTATAGCCACGGTAATCCTAGAAATATTACCAAGAGAGCTGAATGCGCTTTAATGTTATACACATTTAATTAGCCGCACTTACGTTTTACAACAAACATTAAACTATTAAAGTATTTATTACCGTCGGAATAAGCCAAATTCACCCGCTACGATACATTTGGCTGAGCTAATTTCCTGTAACATTAACGTCGCTGGATTACAAGGGAACTATTTATTACTATGTAAGATGTTGGAAAAAGTTATTGCCGCGTCTAATTGGCTATTATTTTTTGGTTAACGAGATTTTTTTTTTTGGAACTTTAATCGTTATTTGTCGTTATTGGATGTGTTCGGGGTTTGTTTTGATTTGTGTCTTTGGTTATGTTCGACCTTTCTCGTTGTTTTACTCAACTTATGTTTAATTAATAAATGTCATATTTGTTCTTTTAGAAAGAGTACTCCGTGTGTTCATAAACGAAAAAATCAAAGCAATATACAAGTTCAATAGTTTTGTAAAGTAACTAGGCTAAATATGTATAATTTCCTACCGATTTTAACCACGATTTGTTTATATGTTTATCTATACTATAATAGTATAAAGAGGTAAAGTTTCTAACTTTGTTTGTTTGTAAGGGGTAATCTGCGCAAATACTGAACCGATTACGAAAATTCTTTCACCAACAGGAAGTTACACTATTCAGGAGTGACATAGGCTATATTTTATTTTGATTGAACCAAAAAATTCAGTAAAAATCTTATATATAAAATTCTCGTGTCACAATGTTAGTTAAAATACTCCTCCGAAACGGCTGGACTGATTTTTATGAAATTTGGTGTGTCGGCCAACATCTATTTTTCGTACAGCTAAGTTATAACGAGGGGGGGGGGATTAAGGGGTATTAATAACATATATGACAAAACAACGTTTGCAGGGTCAGCTAGTGTGATATAAATGTAGTTACCAGTTTTTAAAGTAATATTACTGTCTGTCTGTGATAAGTCGTTGTAATGAGGCATTTAGTAGGCTTAAAAATACACAGAAACTTACTAATGCAAAAATATCTCTAATTAGTCTCGTAACTCTTGAAACTTATGGTTATCAAAAAGAATCTATCACACTATTAAATTCTTGCACTGAATTTAACATTACAATCATTTTAACATAAAATACAACAATACTTTGTCTTATGTTAAGATTTTTATGGTTATAGATTACTGCAATTTACAATTTGCAATAAATTTTGCAGTGAATACGAATAAAAGCAGGATGAAAATGGGTGTACGTTCACTGCATCGCAGGATAGCTGCTAATATCTCACAGTCGGACTGACAGAGCCATTTTTCAGCTGTTTATCCGTTCGGATGTCGTACGATTTTCGTAAAATAACGACCGAATAAACAATACATTGGGTAATTTCTATAATTGTACGCGATCTCACTCAGATGTACTTCCGTTAAGCGTATGAATAAAAAATGTTGTACTATATTTGTTTTAGTGAATGAGTATTTTGATGTAATTTGAAGATGTGAGGATATATTTACATTTTTGTTCTAATGCTTTTAACGGGAAATCTTTAAAGCAACTGTTATATAAAATATGACCTATTTAATAAATGTATATAATATATATTTAAGTCGTGTTATCCACGCAGGATGAGCTAGGAGAAGAATGGTGGAATTCCCATTTGTCATTCTTGAATGGTAGACTTAGCATTCGCAGTAACAAAAGTACGACGACTAACCGACATTGCTACTGCACGTTTAATATATTTTAGCTATTTTCATATTCTTATGTCCTACAGTCTGTTACTTTGGAGTAATGCTACAAATAATGAGACTGACGGCATTTACGTTCTTGAGGCTCGAATCTTCCTACAGGATGTTTTTCATAAGGTAGACATATTAACAATTGCGTTGTAATATATTTATAACAATATTATGTATATTCAAAAGAATTTCAAAAAGAAATATTTGTGCAGTCCTTGTGGGCCTCACCAAACGTGCCTCGGAGAGCACGTTAAGCCGTCGCTCCCGGTTGTTATCATGTACACCTGATAGCGATCGTTACTCATAGTAGGGAATATATCCGCCAACCCGCATTGAAGCAGCGTGGTGGATTAAGCTCTGATTCTTCTCCTACATGGAGAAAGAGGCCTATGCCCAGTAGTGGGATATTACAGGCTGAAGCGTAAAAAAAAAGAATATTGATTGTTTTGATATAAATAATAATAATTACAGTATAAACACTAGAAGGAATAACATAACTGTAACTTCAAGTTTCCGACTGCGCAAAGTAAACGTCTCCTATCTTTTCTCTTATCGTCTCCTTTCTTTCTCGTAGGTTATGGTATTCGTGTGTATAATAAAATTCCACAAACAATTTTGCAATTGTTTCAACATTAATATAAAGTTTTTATTAAAAATAAAGCGTATCGGTATCGGTGCAGGATTATGTAATTGATAAAGATGCGTGAACTTAGTGGCGCTGTATTTTATGCAACATGTTACTAATTTTGTACCATAACACAGTTTATATATTTATTTTTCAAAAGAGTAACTGCGGAGCTTCTTATTGATTCTTCTCTGCAGAATCTAAATTCTGAATCGGTTGTTACTTTAAAAATGTGTAATGGTGGCCTTACTTTTAATAACTAAGAATCACATATATATGTATTATATGCACTTCTAACAAATATGAATAGATAAATAAATAAATAACCAAACGATATTTTATGAAAATAAAGTAATATTTTTAAACGATCTTGTTCCAGTCATACAAGTAAGTACGTTTAATGAGTTATAAGGACTATGTGGATCTTTAAAATTTATTTAGACTCATTTAACTGTTGTTTAGTGATTCGCGAATTCTGGCTTATATTTAGTAACTTAGAAATTCTTTTTGACCCTTTTCTTTAGAAATGAACAGAATCAGAAACTCCTTTAGATCTTTAAATCGAATTACTGAATAATGACTTTTATCTTTTACCGGAACTTTTTTAGTATGAAAAGTTTGCGATCATGAAATGAAAATGAAAAAAATATATATATTTATTTATTTATTACTTCTTGCATAAATATAGTCAAACACTTTTACGTAGTAAAAAAGGAAAAAAAACAGCAGTAGAGAAATAAAAATAAACAAAAAGTAGTTACAAAGACAGCATGCAAAGGCGGTCTTATTGCTCTAAGCAATCTCTTCCAAACAACCCCAGGTAAAAGGAGATTATTAGGAACAAAGTGTGGGATGCAAATGCAAATAAAAAAGCTATTTGCCTTAGCTTGCCTACTTCGTAAATTACGTATGTTTTAAAGCATATTGATCGCACTTTTGTTATAACGCTATGGTGACAAACAAGTCCTGTTTCCTGAAGTGAAGACCGCGTCATGGCAAACGCAGTTACGTCTTACAGCCTGCCATGCCAACCCATCTGCCAACATTTTAAATTATTAATCACATTTTTTTCATGTCGCATAGCATATTTCATGGAACTGAAACTATTTAAAATAGAAACATAGGCTTTATATGAACAATAGAAATATTAGCAGAATTTAATTAACAATAGCTAGCACAATGGCCACTTAATATAACCTTTGCGCCAACCCATCGTCGTCAATATAATAACGGTGATGTGTTGTGACAAGTTGCAGTGTCAAGCGAATACACGGAACGGCGACATTGCGACGTGATTAAGGTATGACAGCGATACTATTGATAGATCCTTGGAAACAGTGCGAATGATGCTTGCAGTGTGTCAGCATGTCCTGTTCCATCTATTATAAATTAATTTATTACAGGTTCTTGCGTAAAACTTTGCTATATGACGCGACGGGACGCTTAAACAGGAGGAGGTTTTCAATTCGACTGAATTTTTTTTTCTGTTTTATTTCACTTTTTACTGGGTCTACTGATTTTGATGATTATTTTGTTAATCGAAAGATGATGGTGATGTGTGGTGCCTATTAAATTTAATCGAGAGCAGACAAGTATTTTTGACTTAATCCTAATAATTGGTTTAAATTGTATGAACTTTTTTTTTGTTTGTTGTGACTTCAATATATACATAAATATTAATTTGTGTTATTATTTATACAGTAATTTGATACATAATTAATAGTGTAACGCCAAGAAATAAACTTACAGGTAATTTAGCGCTAAAGACTTAGCGGTTGAACAGCGCTATAGTGAGCTCTTGCTGTTTCAAAACTTGGTCACTAAATTATATTATATTATTTGATATAATTTTATTACATTCGAGAGATAATTAGATTGTATTGGAGATTAGTTGAAATTTTTGAGTTACCATAATAGTTCTACTAATCTCAAATCCATAATATCACAAGTAAACTGACTAGCCCGTTGGTGCAGCTTGTAGTGGCCTTGCTTTTTGTTCCGATGGTTGCTGCATATCAATCGGCTGTTACCTATAAGCACGATCATTAAGTTTAAGTTGCTTACCGTAGGAACAGATAACAGTGGGTAATGTATATGTTATACTATATTTAATTATTTATATTTAAAATAAAAAAAGCACTCATAAGTCCCATACGAATTTATTCAGCTGATTGCTAAAAGCTGATGTATTTTTACAACATATAATCAGATAGCAAACGATTCATTGGTGAATTTAAATGACCAAAGTAGCCAGTCTAACCCAAAGTGAAGTAACAATGGGTAACAAAATAATTAAGAAGGCGAGTAATCATAGTGTTACCAAGGTGTAAACACCTGACCAAACTTTACACTTATATAAAAAAAATCAATTTGAATAAAAAAATGTCATACAATAGTCAAGCGTCCAATAATCCAATATCCCAACATCCAACACCCCCTCCGAACCGTCCAAACATTCCGGCACCCAAATGCCCGAACGTGAACATCAATTTCAGGGTCCAAAGGTTATCAAAAAGGGCTTTAATTGAACACATTATTACGTTAAACTTGCGAAATTTCACAGAGCCCTAATCTTATCTTGGGCCACGTTAAGCCGATCGTAATCGTCTCCTAGCACGCGAGGTTCACGCTTTATCCCGAAAACATTTACTCGCACGCTTTTATCGTGGACTATTTGGAATCTATTACCAGTTTTATGTTATTTATTGGGTTTCAATTTTATTGTTATTTATGACGTTTTAATTCAATCTTAATAAAGTGTTAATAGTCTTTAGGTAAGCTATTATTATTTAAGGCTCTAATTCTGTTTCAAACATTTATTATCAAACTAGCTGTGCCAACGACTTCATCCACATGAAATTTAACCGAAAAGTTATTGTTTAGTTCGCGGATATATTAAATAAATAAATTTCTAGAATATATTTAGCCTAAGTTACTTCTTATTACATCAACTATCTGCCAGTGAAAGTCCCGTCAAAATTGTTACAGCCGTTTCAGAGATTAGCCGGAATAAACAGACAGACAGTCAGACGGAAAAAATTGTAAAAAAATTTTGTTTAGTATATGTACCGTATACATTTAGTAAAAAACGGTTATTTTAATATTACAAAAAGACACTCCAATTTTATTTATTTGTATAGATTTTGTTTTTAGATGCTAATCGACATTAATATTGTAATCGACTGTTTTAGTATAGTGATGAAATAATTCCACAAACAAATATTTGTTTTTGACATCCTTGTGAAATTTTCCACTGTAACTTGAAGATAAAAATGAAGGAAAGTAGTTACTAACTCGCAGTAGAATAATATGATGGACTTCCAAACCTTTCCAAATAGATAGGGAAAGCTTTGGTCAGCTGTGTGCTATGATGTTTCAGAATTTCATTAATAAGTTGAATATATTGTCTTCAAAATTAAATATCATTTATTATAGATGTATTTGTATTTATAATAACTTGGTTCATTACTTGTTATATTATTTGTAATAGAAGACACCAAACATCACCAAAAGATAAAATTATTGCAATTCATCTGTAAATATAAACAGTCTCGAAGACTGCTGAAATTTAACACGCCTAATAACACCGCGTAGACCTTCTATTTACTAAGAAAAACAATAAAATCTTATTTGCGGCAAAATGACGGTAACAGAGCTTAAAATATTCTACTGTCTATTATATATTGTTCATCTCAACTTCTTTAAAATTTTGTAGAATATATATAGATAGACTTAAATGAGTTCTCTTCAGCACGTGGAAGAATCGTAAGCATCAAAAAGATTTACAGAAGCTAGTGCGCTTTCATTTACTTCAAGATCATCGTTTTAGGTAGACAATTTAGGATAATAAATAAATAAATAAACGCCTCACACTACACGACCATCACTAGGATTTTTTTCTGTGTCGGGGAATCGGAAAAACACACAATACACAAGCACGAACGCCCAGATCACGGCATACATGTGTATGGCCAATTCAAATGCATACCATGTGCGCGAAAAACAAGCGATAACGTTCAGTTTTAATTGAAACACTTAATAAGACGAGAGTTCGCGAAAAGAGTTTTGTAGTACTAAGAGGGTGTAAAATACTTAGGTTTTTTTTAGTTACAGAAATCAAAATTCTTAGCTCGGCTTTTGATTAAACCTTAATTTTATTTTTAAGTGTAAGAAGAGAAATCTAAGTTTATATATGAGAAAATGGTTATGTGAATGTGTCAAAAGATATTTCCTAATACAGTTGCCAAACTTAATAAACGAAATGTGTATCTTACTAATTATAAATTTATTTTTTAATCACCATCCTCCAAAAGTGCCTTTATCAAACCGAGCAACAGCTACTAAAACAGCCCTCCAAAACCGAAAGGGTTAATGAGACCTACGAAATACGAATTAAAAAAGGCACGAGATACTCCCAAACGTAAAGATCCTTTGATAAAGAGTTGTCACTTTTCTGTCGACAGCTTAATTTTCGAAGCACGAATTTTCATAGATGCAAAACCCGAATTAACCCGAACGATGTCGGGCTAAAGAGGTCATTTTAAGAATAAATAATGAGACACCAGGATCACAGGAGCCTCAATTAACGTGGAGTTAAAATTAATTTATTCAAACCGGTGTATTTCGTGCTTAAAAGATAAAAAACATAAATTGCGAAATGTTGATTTAATTGTATTTTTTTTTATTTTTTGCTTTTTTATTTAAATATTCAAAAATTAAAAATGGAATCTATATTATTATAATCTGAAAAGTTTGTTTGTTTAAACGAACGAATTTCAGGACCTACTGGTTCGAATTGGAAAAATCGTTTTGTGTTTTATAGCCCATTTATCAAAGAAGGATATAGGCTATTTTTTCCTCAAATTAATGCGTGCGAAACCGTGGGGAACGGCTCACAATAATTAATTTATCAAAGTTCTTTTAGTTTAATGGAACGGTTGGCGGATGTTTTTCGATTATTTTTTTTATGAAACTAGGTCGGCAAGCAAGCGGACGGCTCACCTGATGGTAAGCAATTACCGTAGCTTATAGACGCCTGCAACACCAGAAGCATCGCAAATGTGTTGCCGAACTTATCCTCAACTCTCCCCAGGAGCTCTGGTCACCTTACTCACCAACAGGAACATAACACTGCTTGAAAACAGCATTATTTAGCTATGATCTTCTGTAAGGTCGAGTTACTACCCTAGTCGGGCTGCTCCATATTTTGTGCCCTACCTTAGTTTTATACTTAAGATGCTAATGACAAGGAAAAGTTATATGATCAAAATTATTGATATGAAGCTGCTTATGCGTATTTTTTTGTTGTGTCATTCTCTGTGTAGAGTTATTGTAAAGATAAGATCAAGTTAGCTTTACACTTAGCCGTTAAGACTAAAGAGCACCCTAAAAATAAAAACGAATAAATAAAAATATTGCACTTAAAAATATATCGCAAAAACAGTTCCTCCCTGAATCTTAGATACCGGTATTAAATATCTTAAATAGCGCCTCTTGGCTATCCAATTCTCCTTTTGTTTTCGAAGGTATGATTACAAGGAATTTAACAATATATCGATACATCTATCCTTGTTTTGAACAACCTGGTACAAAAATGCAATTTGATAATTCGTTTTAATTTACATATAATTTTATTTTTCTTTAAAAAAAGGGAGAAAAAACTGATAAAACGCTGCAAACGTGATAATTTTTATTCGAATAAGAACGGAATAACCTCAACGCGTCTAACTAAACCCCAGCTTCCGGAATTGCGAACGAAGCAGAACGAAAAATCTTATATTCAGATTATATTAAAGCAACGCGGTTTAATTTGTATAAATGAAACTAGATAATTGTTTAAATTTGTAATAATTGCGTTTTACATTTTTTTCAACTGTAATTTTCTACATTCACACTTTAATAAATATATTTTTTTGTGTCACTAGGGTACAAGCATGTTTAAATTCCGTATGATAGCGGATATAGTGAATAATGAAGTTCCAAATTGGCGGTAGCTTTACTTTTAAATATAACAATCACTTTAAGTTTTTTATTCGTAAAATGACGAATCAAATTTGTTTTTAAGCCGATTTGAATCAAGTTGTTTTTGATTTTGATTTTGAATAACTTAGAAGCGTATACCATAGTCAAGGAAATACTCCAAAATCAGAGCATTGCAAGCGCGTTGTTAATTCTGCCAAAGAACTCATGTTGCCTTACTTACCATAGGAACATAACACTATTTTGGAACATTATTTAGCTGAGGTCTTCTTTAAAGTTGAGGTGCTTGCCTTTGTACTTTAGTTGGACTGGCTCGAAATTTCTAGCTACGTAGATAAACTGTAAACTGTGATCTAACTTTATAAAATCGTATTCCAAATATTAAAAGCAAGTTATTATTTCCTTAGCAGAGCGAGTACATAACTTCCTTAATGATTGTCAAACTCGTATCTTACGAAAGCGAAATTTCGCGCAATTCACCTTTTTATGAAATATAATATGGCACAATACATCATACAACATATAGCATATATAAAAACTTCGTTAGTTAATGTCTTATTCATTGATATAAACGCTTAATTTCTTTGTGAGTCTATGATTCAAACGTCATAACAATTACTATTTCAACACGTTTTCGATATATGGTCAGTATAAAAAATTATCTTTGACATTTATATAATAGTAGGAGATCTAAACTAGAAACAAATTATTTTATAATAATAATAACAAAAAAATAACTTACTCTTTATTGTACTCATAAAAAAAAGTTACAATTTATCAAACAATTCACAAAAAGAAATGCGATCTCTTCTAGACAACTTGCAGCTTGGAGGAGATAGTGTGAAAAAAGAGGAAAGGGTGTACAGACTTAAAATAAAAGAAAACGGGATGAAAACCAAATATATATACATTTATATTTATTTTAGTACATTAGAAAACTAATCACGATATCTTTGACTAAAAATTTTGGCTAGGCTATATTTAATAAAAAAATGAATTTTTTTTTTAAATATGCACCAACAAGTTTAAAAATAAAATAAATACCTATCGATAGTATAAAGCCTGTAAAAAATGCAAAGGTTGGGCTACAGCCCATCAATAGGCAGGCAGGCAGGTATTAACATGTATATTGTGCTGGTTATTTTCATCCACTTGCTTAATAGATAAATCTTACATCAAAATGAGTATTGTTTCATTGTATTACGATAACATAGGGTGGCCAGCTAGAAATCTAATTTGAATGGTAGTTGCATACTATAATATAGACTAGCCAAGAATTTTCCTGCTAACCTTTTCATGAATTATTATTAACATATTAAAGAAGATAATATTTAATGTTAATCCACTAAGCCGATATGTGAAGATTTTGTTTAGTTCGGATCTTATACTATCATGATTCTTTGGTCATGTTGTTAAGATTTGTTATTGGCAATATTTGACCTTTTTTCTTTATTTATTTCAATAAATATTCAAACAGGCAGTCTTAGTTCATTATTTTCGTCAGTACTTCTATATATATATTGTTAAGAATATCTATTATGTTACTGACGCAGTAAAAAAGTCAATAGTAAGCAATTAAGTATCTCTTTCAATGTTTAAATTCTTTGTATTTTTCTAAGGTGAAATGAAATTAAAATGTTTGTATTTAAATGAAAATATTAAACTGAAACTTTAAATATTTTTATCAAAATGAAAATATTTATTTCGACCTTTATGTAATCATCTATAAAAGATGCTTACACACGCTTAACGAGCCAAAAAAGAAACTTCACTTCAAAAAAAAATGAAAGAGTCATGGCAGCTAACAAGTTCAAAATTGCTATAATATTAACGTTAGGTACGTTATAAACTTGGATAATGTACCCATATATAATCAATATTTTTTTAAATTTTAATTTTTCACTAATCCTTAGTTTCTTGGGGACATTACCTATGTATTATTTCATCGACTTTATTAAATATTACAACAAATTACTTAACCTAATGAACCCTAGTGTTGGTCGAGAGGACAAAAGCTGGAGGAAAAAATCTCGGTAATTATAATATTTAAAAAAAATACGTTCTTAGACACCGCTACAAAAGGTAATTTTTACTTTTGTTGCTGATTACAACTTATACTACAATTTAATAAGCGATAAAAATCAGAAATGGTTACATAACAAATAAGTTATAATAGATATGTCATGTTTTATTCATAAAGGGCGTTTCAAAGCAGACAAGTGTAAGGCAGAGCGTACGCTTAATTGTGCGATATATTGTTGTATAATGACTGGGAATAACAAAAAACCTTTCCATCCATTTTCAATTCTATCTATTTCTGAATTCGCTTACAAGAAATAGAATTTTGACGTAAGTTCCATACAAATTATGTCAGAAATTTATTGCTTGTAGGCAAAACCAGAAACAGATAAAGTATTGAAAACGGCTGTAAGTCAAAATACCGTTTAAACCAAATTTTAACAGAATTTTTAAAGAGAAGGAAGCCTACACGTATACAGTAATTTTTGTGTATTAACTACCTCATAGCTTTTTACTGGTTGTTCTGATTTTGTTGATCATTATTTGAAAACTGGTCCTTATTGCATGGCCTTATTTAAAAAAAATCGCTTATGACAATAATCGATTCGATTATTTAGGTATTTCACATCCCTAATGTCAGTACATTTGACGTTTGTAATGTAACATATGTAATTCTTTACTCCATAGATTGCATTTGGGTTAGACTCACCGTTTACTCTCTTCCCAGCGTACGTTTAGCTTTTTCGATTCATAATTTAGTTGTTAAGACGGATTATTTTGAAGGTTCTCTCGGAAACATAATAATTAATGAGCCGATATTGAGGGCTCGAATATTACGAGCTAAACTGAATACACTTTTCAAATGTCTTTGTTTGAAATAATTGTGGTAATCATTTTAACGAATAACACATATATAAAAATATTCTTAATTTCGTTATCAGATTTTCATATATATTTTTGTCACATATTTAATACTAGTTACCCGCTCCGACTTCGCACGGTTGCAAAAACTATCAGTGTTTCTTTACTATATTAAGCATGTATTATAGATATAAACCTTCTTCTGGAATCACTCTGTTTACTAAAGAAAACCGCATCAAAATCCGTAGCGTGGTTTTAAAGATCTAAGCATACAGACAGCGGGAAGCGACTTTGTTTTATACTATGTAATATTTCACTCCTCGAATGTAAAACGACCGCAAACAAAATAATGTATTTTTTACAAGACGACCATCGACGATTTGCGCCAACGACTTAATCTGTAAATAATAAACTAAAATGTCTTTAGTTTAACAAAAGTTAAATCAAATATTTCCACTTTCAACAACAAAAAGTCATGTTAAATTATTTATTAAAAAAAACATGTATTGTGTTTATTAAACAATAATTAACTTAAAAAAAAAACATATAATTCTATACAAAACGGCAACATGGCTCTCTTGATTAATAACAAATAGAACAGCCACTTTTGAAAGGCTTTCGCACAAAACGTTTTACTTCTTTTATATAATATTTAACGGCACTATTTTGGAATGTGGCTCCCTGTCGTTGAAAATTTGATTGAGACTTGTGTCGCAACTGAGAAAATAGCTGCAGCGCTGCTGTGCTGCTGGCTGTTGCTCTGGCGATCGCAGGTTCGATCCCCACTCACGATAGATATTTGTATGAACCATATAGATATTTCTGGTCTGGGCGTTTGTGTTTGTGTATTGTGTTTGTTTCCAGATCCCAGCACAAGAGAAGATCCTAGTGGGGGCCAGTGAGTGTGAAGTGTTTATAATTATTAATTTGATTTTAATTTTTTTTTTTGGAATTTGGTCGTTTTGTATTTAAGAACGGAATTGTGTATATCATGTCACATAATTATTTTCAATATTTACATGCCTATGACAAATCAAAATCAATGACAATATAATTATTAATAGCATGATTATAATACAAATAAATACTTGTAACTAAAAACGGCCTAATGCAGTAAACTTAGGTATAAATCAAATTAAATCCGCACTCACAAATAGTTTGTGTAGGCTTATAACGAACGTTTGGTTTCGTAACATTTAATCATTATTAATTATGTCCGCAACAAGGGTAATTATTTCGGCCTGATTTTAGACAAAAAAATTAGTTTGTTGTAAGTTAGGTTAGAACAGTATCCGCTTACTATGAGGCGAACCGTACGCTTGTTTGCCACTTTTATTATCTAGAAAAAGTGCGTGCGTACAAAGTACACATGTCAGAAGTGAAACTTCTTTGGCAAACTAATTTTTAAGTCTCGTTTATATTTATACAAATCTAAAGCTTTAGAAAACCGATCGATGGCGGGATAACCATCCAACTGCTGGCTTAGAAATACACAGGGCGAAGACGGGCAGCAGCGTCTTCGGTGCGACAAAGCCAGCCCTGCGGTCACCAACCCGCCCAGCGTGGTGACTATGGACAAAACACATGAATTCACACCAATTTTGGCACGAAATTATGGAGGCCTATGTCCAGTAGTGGACTGTATTAGGCTAAATCGGCATCGGCAAAAACGTTGCCGTTTCATCGAAACGTTGCCGTTTCATCGAAACGTTGCCGTTTCATCCGTAAAAATTTTACCCTCATGCGTCTAAACAAGTTTTACTTCAAAAATGTATCAGCGTGAAACCCGCGCTCATTAATATTACAGACACGTGGCTACAGAGGCCTTTAGTAATATTTATTAAGAATAATAATCCCACAATACATTCCCTACTAAATCAAAACTCGTAATACCGACCTAATAAAACATAGTCGTAACACGGTAAAATATGTTCGTACCCTTCAAATAAAGGCCATTAAGAAGGGAAGTAGGTTCGATTTCCTTTATTGCCACCCATAAAGGTGTTAAGTTAGTGATTGTTATAATAAACGGGTGTTAAGGTAACGCACTATAGATTTAGGTAATTTTTCCTTACATTTTACTTTTCCAATTTTGTTATATCTCAAAGTACGAAATGACTAGGTTTCAAACAAAAACTTTTTAAAATTGTTGCTTATTTTTAAACTATCATCGAATAAAAAAACAATAACATTAAAAATTATTTTAATTTCTAAAATGTGTCAGCATTGTAAAAAACGGTATAAAATGTTTGTTGTCGATTTGAAAATCTATTAATATTTTGGATATTTTTCTATATTTAATCGTATAATTTGTGAAAATCTAGGTGATCGGCTTGGCTTCTCTTGTTAATAATTAAATAATATTAATTATTTGTGTTCCATAAAAGTCATAACTTGATATTAAGAGCCTAAGACTTCTACAGTTGGTTTTATAGCGGAATACGTAGTTTTCAATTAAAAA
Organism: Melitaea cinxia; assembly: GCF_905220565.1. NCBI lineage: Eukaryota > Metazoa > Arthropoda > Insecta > Lepidoptera > Nymphalidae > Melitaea > Melitaea cinxia. The sequence goes on along the minus strand of NC_059421.1, from coordinate 5,506,088 downwards.
TTAAATAAATAAAAAAACTAAAACGGGTACAAATTTTAAAACGCTCATATGCATATAGTGCAATGGTTAACAACATATAAGAAACAAGAACAATTTTGTATTTGATACTATTTGAACAAATTATTAATTTAATTTGTAATTCCATACATCATTCATCATCATTCCAGCCTATTGCAGTCCACTGCTGGACATAGGCCTCCGAAAGTTCGCGCCAAAAATGCGTGAACTCATGTGTGTTGCCCATAGTCACCACGCTGGGCAGGCGGGTTGGTGACCGCAGGGCTGGCTTTTTCGCACCTAAGACGCTGCTGCCCGTCTTCGGCCTGTTGTTTCAAAGCCAGCGGTTAGATGGTTATCCCGCCATCGGTCGGCTTCTTAAGTTCCAAGGTGGTAGTGGAACTTTGTTATCCCTTAGTCGCCTCTTACGACACCCACGGGAAGAAAGGGGGTGGCTATATTCTTTTTTGTGCCGTAGCCACACAGCACGCAATGCATTATTTATTTTGTACTAGCTGTTCCCGCGAGTTCTTCCGCGTAGAATAGTGACTTTTGACGGCATTTTTTTTTGGATATGTCTTATGGTGTATTTTGGACATCAGAATAGCTCTAATATTTTGTCTCTTGTCGCAAACTTATAAAACATTAATATAAGCCTTTCGTATTTCCATACAAACTTTCATTCTCTATTCCCTATAGTTATTTTACACCCTTGACGGTAAAACTTTTACAAACTTTGAATGTCATATGTTTTAATATCGAAAGAACAGCCTAAAAAATAAGTTTCAAGCTTCTAGCTCTAAAAATGACGATACTTACATACAACTTTTCACCCCGCCTTTCAATCCATCACACCCCTGTTCGCATTAAGAAGTAGCAAATTTCCAAAATCTGTGTACCAAATTTCATTTAAATCGATTCAGTAGTTTTGGCATGATTACTTTTGTATTTACATATATTAAATATGGATTTACATTTATTGCTCTGTACCGATGGAGTTGTTACTATCGGATTAAATAAATAAATAAAATGAAAAAGTAAGCGAAGCATTATTTGTTTATTTTCTTCCTATTGCTTTTCTTTTGAGTACAGCCCAATAGGTAATAAAGACTTTCTTTGAATGTTGAAGGAAATATTGAAAATCAGCTAGAAACTTCAAAATTATTCTTTCAAGCATATCTGTTTCGATACATTCTTGATAATTCATATCTTAAAAGTTCTCCAGTTCTCTTTGGTTGTGAACACTGTCAAAACTTTTACAGATACACTAAAACTTTACTTGGAGTGTACAGTTTTAAAAATAGTGCCACAGAAATTCGAAATATGAGATTTATCTTTTATAGATATTATGTAACTGTTGTTTATAGTAATTTAAAGGGACAGTAATAATTTTTTTTTATACAATTAGGTCGACAAACAAGCGTAGGGACCATCCTAACGATAAGCGATTAATAATAATAATAAAACACTTTATTGTACACCAAAAACAGAAATAATACATAGCAAAGAAAGAAAAATATTAGCAATATATTCATTTGGTACAAAGGACGGCCTTATCGCTAAAAAGCGATCTCTTCCCTGACACCTGCAAAACAGCAGAAGCAGAAGCATCGCTAGCAACTTGCCGACCCCACCTCCAGTTTCCCTATCTAATATGCTCTGGTCACCTTACTCACCACAGGAAAATCCACAATGCTTGAAAGTAGTATTACTAGTTACTTCCCCAGTTTGGCTGCTCCCGATTTTGAGCAGGATATCTCCTGATATGCCATACCTCAGGCAGTTTTTTCTGTCTGTTCAAATTATAATAAGTAAATGAAACATGTACTAAAAATATAAATCTTTCACTGACTGACCTTAAAAATATAGAATAAGATATTTTATCTGGGAAAAAAGAGACATCCAACGACATCCGAGACAGAACGACAAAGCTTATTAAAAATAAAACTTAGGTAACTAAGAATATACGTACACATTTAAATACAATTATGATGTATTTTTATCTAACTAAATCAAGTCATGTAATGCTTCTTTTAACAGTAGCACATTTTGTATCTCGTAAAACAAAACAAAAAAAAAATTGTTTAATACACATCGAATACTTCGAATCTGATTTCTTTTTTTTGTCTCAGCTTTTTCTAAATTTTAAATAAATCTCTCATACTCATCAAAACATCTAAATCACTAAATAAGCCCATTTATATTATGTTGGTTTTTGTTAAATTTAGATGGAATCACACAACTAATTACTACAGTAATTTTACATTATGTAATACAGTTTTGACATTTTAATACCCAAAGTCTATTTGTTCAAGTCTCTGGGCACCTAGTAACAACGCTTTATCAGACCCTACTCAAAGTAGGTAGCGTCTGTCAGAAAGATTAATATGTTAGATGATAACGGTGTTAGCGTTTGAATAACACTTTGCAATATTTCAAATAGAATTAAATTGCAGGAACTATTTAAATTTATATCTCTTTCACCCTTATCCCTCTCTCACGGCTATGTAGGCCTAGTTGAGTTGTGTTTTCATTGTCACTATAGTAGTAGATAACAATTAAAGTAAGGGAGTTAGACCGAGTCCTACGTAACGGGTTTCCGTAAGTTTTTAACGTAGTAAGATTATTCAGAATTTTATTCTTACGGAATAAGCAACAAATTCTAAAAAAAGGGAATAGTGTGTTTGCTCGCAAACGAATAAAAACTGACTTCAAAATACATACATTAAACTATATTGTCGAAAAAATTGTCAATTAAATGCGCATTTTTACGGATAACTCAAAAAACTATTCGTCAGATATCAATCAAATTTAAATGGATAATGCGGTAAGCACTAGCTATTGATTACACCAACAGTACACCAACTAAAAAGTTATGAGGAATATAAAACACATTCCTGCTCAAAATATGGAACAGCCCGACTGGGGTAGTACCCCGACCTTACAGAAGATCAAAGCTAAATAAAATCTTTTTTCAAGCAGTGTTGTGTTCTTGTTTGTGGGTAAGGTGACCAGAGCTTCTGGGGAGAAACGGGGATAGGGTCGGCAACGCGCTTATGATGCTTCTGGTGTTGCAGACGTCTACAAGCTAGGGTAATCGCTTATCATCAAGTGAGCCGTACGCTTGCTTGCCGACCTAGTTATGTTAAAAAAAAAACACACGTAAAAAGACACAGTCAGGTCAAGACTTAAGTTAAGAGTTTATAGAAAACTGGATTGTAAAAAGTGAATTACTTTGTAACACAATCGAAAAAAAGGAAAATCATGAAAAAAAAATCAATAGACTCAGTAAATCAAAACTTTAAAATAAATTCAAGCCCCGTTCTTAGAGAACTTGAGACTTTGCGACAGTCTTAAGAAACGAATGTGCTGAGAATACTAATGAAATTCGAGTATCAATTATTGTGAAAATACGCCATGATTCTTTTAAAAGTGGATTGGTTACAATGCATAGAATCCTCTTTTATGTCGAGCCTTTTATTCTTTTATACTGCTTCAATTTATGACTATAGCCATTCCAAATAGAGAAACTAGGAAAAGGGAACAATAAAAAAAGAAATATTAACAATTTTAATTAACATCGTTGCGCTTCGCTATCTCATTGATGTGTAGTTATTGGTGGTACTACTATTTTGTTGTCACGAATAGTTTAGTTCAATCAGTACTAGAAAACATTGCATATTGCATATGTAGTTTTTATGTGTGTTTTGAATTATATGTTTTCATTGACAGTGAACTTGTATTGAGTTCTGAGAATAAGGGTATGAACTCTGCTGATAAAAATAATTTTTAACAAAAAAAAACCGACTTCAAAAACGAAACTAAAAAGTGAAAAATAAATTTACTTAGTACAATGTAATTCGTATTTTGATTTAGTTAATCAGAAATGATTAAATAAATATTTTATAATTTTGAAGTCGGTGCCAAACAAAGAATTATCCAAATCGGTTCATAAACGAAGAAGTTATCTCCGAACATACATAAAAATATATATATATATATATATATATATACGGTCGAATTGAGTAACCTCCTCCTTTTTTTTGAAGTCGGTTAAAAAACATCACATCCCGCATAAACAACTTGCTTCTGCCCACGACTTCGTCCTCGTGGAATAGCTACTTTGGGCTAGCTGGGGAAACTCTCGAAAAGAAAAAACCCGGAGTTTGAATCATTCTTCATTAGTGCTCCGCTCCTATTGGTATTAGTGAGATGATATATCCTTAGCCTTCCTTGATAAATGGGCCATCTAACATTGCAAGAATTTTTAAAATCGGACTTTTATCGTTCTTGAGATTAGCGCGTTCAAGCAAACAAACTCTTCAGCTTTATAATATTAAATATAAATTTTAAATTTTTCGTAGGTTTTAAAACAACAAGATATAAGAAAGACTAAACAGACTTTTCATAAATTCAATTATATGTTTCAAAGTATCATAATAAAGAACTCACTACAACTAGACGTGAGAGCCAGATAATGTCCAAACGCATAGACAAGGGCTCTGTTATTTTTATCTTTATAATGTTATTGAGTATTTGTTTTTTTTTGCCTGCAACATCAGAAGCATCGCAAGCGCGTTGCCGACCCAATCCCCAATCCCCCCAGGAGCTCTGGTCACCTTACTCACCAACAGGAACACAATACTGCTTGAAAACATTATTATTTAGCTGTGGTCTTCTGTAAGGTCGAGGTACTACCCCAGTCGGGCTGCTCAATATTTTGAGCAGGAAATTCCTGCTGTGCCCTACTTCAGTTAAAACTTGTACTCTTCTGTTTGTTTTCGTTTATGAAAAGTGTGATAAATATACTTTAAGACACGTTTCTTAGAAATGCAATGACAGAATAATTAATTATAAATGAGGTGTAACCGTTTAAGTATGTAGGTAAATTAATTCAGTAGCGCCATAGCGTTTCGCACTCTCGCTTCAACCTGTAATATCCCACTGCTGGATCAGAGCTTAATTTACCACGCTGCTCTAATGCGGATTAGCGGATATATTCCCTACAATGAGTAACGATCGCTATCAAGTGTACCTACAAGATAATGATGACTGGGACCGACGACGGCTTAAAGTGCTCTCCGAGGCGCAGTGGGGAGGCCAAGGACTGCACAAGCACCAAGACCACGGCAAACATCTGTATGGCTAATACAA